>NC_057813.1:109191844-109300192 GCF_018294505.1 Triticum aestivum
GAGGTTTGCTCTCCACTCGGTAGGATTTTAGAAACTTAGGCGAGCACTGGGCTGCAGCTAAGCCCCCGAGTGGGAGGTTTGCTCTCCACTCGGTAGGATTTTAGAAACTTAGGCGAGCACTGGGCTGCAGCTAAGCCTCCGAGTGGGAGGTTTGCTCTCCACTCGGTAGGATTTTCGTGGCACGGCTTTGGGGGAGAAGGTAGCAGTCGACCTGCGCTTCGTCCTCCTTGCGGGACGCACGTTGTGTTTGTGATGTAGCTCGGAAGGAGGAAACAGGGGTTGACCTGCGCCTTGTCCTCCTTGCGAAGCGTACGATGTCTTTTATTCTTAGGCGAACACTAGGTTGCAGCTAAGCCTCCGAGTGGAAGACCGGCTTATCACTCGGTAGGATTTTCAAAAACTTTGGCGAGCCCTGGGCTGCAGCTAAGCCTCCGAGTGGAAGGCTGGCTTATCATTCGGTAGGATTTTCGAAAACTTAGGCGAGCACTGGGCTGCAGCTAAGCCCCCGAGTGGAAGGCTGGCTTACCACTCGGTAGGATTTTGTTTACTTAGGAGAGTACTTGAACTGCGGCTAAGCCTCCGAGTGGGAGGCTGGCTCACCACTCGGTAGGATTTTGTTTTAACTTAGGCGAAACGGATTCGCAGCTAAGCCTCCGAGTGGAAGGCTGGCTTACCACTCGGTAGGATTTTTTACAAGCTTAGGCGAAACGGGTTCGCAGCTAAGCCACCCACTGGGGGACAGATTTATGAGAGCAAAAGCAATAACAATTACTAAGAAAATTATGAAACTCTTGTCTTTGATGAATACACTACAGGAGTACTTTTATTACAACTCATCCGAATGAAAAACTTAAGTATAAAAAGGGCGGAGTAAGTCCGCGTTCCATGCTCTGGGCTCGTCAATCTGGTGCTCGACATTGTAAAGGCGGTATGCCCCATTATGGAGAACCTTGGTGACGATGAAGGGACCTTCCCAAGTAGGAGCAAGCTTGTGTGGTTTCTGTTGATCCACTCGGAGAACTAAATCTCCCTCCTGG
The DNA here is from genome assembly GCF_018294505.1 of Triticum aestivum. Classification (NCBI taxonomy): domain Eukaryota; kingdom Viridiplantae; phylum Streptophyta; class Magnoliopsida; order Poales; family Poaceae; genus Triticum; species Triticum aestivum. The sequence continues at coordinate 109,192,882 of NC_057813.1, forward strand.
AAAGCTCGACTCTTCACATTTCTGGCATGGAAGCGACGCAAGTCCTGCTGGTAAATGGTCGATCGGATCAAGGCCATCTCTCTTTCTTCTTCTAGAAGGTCGACCGCATCCTGTCGGGCTTGCTCTGCTTCAGCTTCGGTGTAGAGTTCGACTCGGTGTGCGTTGTGAAGCAGGTCACTTGGAAAGACTGCTTTAGCTCTGTAGACCAAGAAGAATGGAGTCCTCCCAGTCGACCGGTTTGGCATGGTCCTTAATCCCCAAAGCACCGACGGAAGTTCGTCGACCCATGCGCCAGCTGCGTGCTTGAGGCCGCGCATCAGTCGGGGTTTCAACCCTTTGAGAATTAAGCCATTTGCTCGTTCTGCTTGCCCATTCGACTGAGGGTGGGCGACTGAAGCATAATCGACTCGTGTACCCTGAGATGCGCAGAAGACTCTGAATTCTTCGGAGTCGAAGTTTGACCCATTGTCTGTGATGATACTGTGGGGAACTCCATATCTGAACACCAACTCCCTGATGAAACTAACGGCGGTGCCGGCATCCAGATTCTTGATGGGTTTAGCCTCAATCCACTTAGTGAACTTGTCGACTGCTACCAATACATGGGTGTAGCCGTTTCTGCCTGTTCTCAGTGGTCCAACCATATCCAACCCCCATATAGCGAAAGGCCAGACGAGTGGAATGGTCTTCAAGGCTAAGGCGGGTTTGTGCGACATATTGGAGTAGAATTGACATCCTTCACACTTGTCGACTATCTCTTTCGCCATCTCATTTGCTCTGGGCCAGTAAAAACCCGCTCGGTATGCTTTAGCCACGATGGTCCGAGAGGACGCATGATGGCCACAGGTCCCCGAGTGGATGTCGTTGAGAATCATTCGACCTTCTTCCGGTGTTATGCATTTCTGGCTGACTCCAGTCGCACTTTCTCTGTACAACTGTCCCCTCATGACGGTGAAGGCTTTGGATCGGCGGACGATCTCTCGAGCCTCTTCTTCATTCTCGGGGAGCTCTTTCCTCAGAATATAGGCGATATAGGGCACTGTCCAGTCGGGAGTGATGACCAGAACTTCCATGATTAAGTCGACCACAGCTGGGACCTCGACTTCAGTCGGATCTGTGGCGCTTTTTGGCTGCGGGGCTTCCTCAGTGAAAGGATCTTCTTGAACCGACGGCGTGTGAACATGCTCCAAAAACACGCCACTCGGAATGGCTTCCCTCTTGGAACCTATCTTGGCCAAGTCATCGGCTGCTTGATTTTTCAGTCGGGGAACGTGATGGAGCTCTAATCCCTCAAATTTCTTCTCCAGCTTTCTGACTGCATTGCAGTAACCAGTCATGGCTGGGCTTCTGACGTCCCACTCCTTCATCACTTGGTTGACCACTAAGTCCGAGTCGCCGTAGACCATGAGGCGACGGACGCCGAGTGAAATGGCCATACGCAACCCGTACAAGAGTGCTTCGTATTCTGCTTCATTGTTGGAGGAATCAAAGTGAATCTGGAGTACATATCTGAGCTTATCTCCTCGGGGGGAAACCAAGACCACTCCGGCACCGGAACCATTCAGCATTTTGGAGCCATCGAAGAACATAGTCCAGTGCTCCGAGTGAACTTGGGTCTGTAACTGTTGTTTAGTCCACTCGGTGAGGAAATCTACTATTGCTTGGGACTTGATAGCTTTCTTTGCCTCAAATCTGATATCTAGGGGAAGAAGTTCGATCGCCCATTTTGCCACTCGACTGGTTGCGTCTCTGTTGTGCAGAATCTCTGATAAGGGGGCGTCGGTGACGACTATGATAATATGGTCAGAGAAGTAGCGAGCAACTTTCTTTGTGGTCATATAAATCCCATATACAAGCTTCTTATAATGAGGGTATCGTTGCTTGGATGGGGTCAGGACTTTGGAAATGTAATATACTGGGCGCTGAACTTTGAAGGCTTTTCCTTCTTCTTCCCGCTCGACCGTAAGTACAATACTGACGACTTGTCCTGTGGCTGCAATGTAAAGCAGCAAAGGCTCTTTGCTGATTGGGGCAGCAAGAACCGGCTGGGTGGAAAGTAGGGTTTTTAACTCTGCAAACATTGCATCAGCTTCTAGAGTCCACTCGAACTTGTCTGACTTCTTCATCAGTCGGTAAAGAGGCAATGCCTTTTCACCGAGGCGAGAGATGAATCGACTTAACGCGGCCAAGCATCCAGTAAGTTTCTGGACATCGTGCACACATACGGGGCGTTTCATTCGGAGTATAGTGCCAACTTTTTCTGGGTTGGCGTCGATTCCTCGTTCAGAAACGAGAAAACCGAGTAACTTTCCGCCAGGAACTCCGAATGTGCACTTTGATGGATTAAGCTTGATATCATACCTCCTAAGGTTGGCAAATATTTCAGCGAGGTCAGTCAGCAGGTCGGAACTTTTCCGTGACTTGACCACAATGTCGTCCATGTACGCTTCCACATTCCGACTGATTTGAGTGAGCAAACACTTCTGAATCATCCTCATGAACGTGGCTCCGGCATTCTTGAGGCCGAATGGCATGGTGACATAACAGAAGCACCCGAATGGGGTGATGAAAGCCGTTTTGATCTCATCGGGTCCAAACAGACGGATCTGATGGTACCCGGAATAAGCGTCCAAGAAAGAAAGTCGCTCACATCTCGCAGTCGAGTCGACTATTTGGTCGATGCGGGGAAGGGGAAAATGATCTTTCGGGCAGGCCCGATTGATATGCCTAAAATCGATGCACATGCGAAGTGAATTGTCCTTTTTGGGGACCATGACGACATTGGCGAGCCACTCGGAGTGGTAAATCTCTCGGATAAACTCTGCTGCTAGGAGCCGAGCCACTTCTTTGCCAATGGCCTTCCTTTTCTGGACGGCGGATCGTCGCAGATGTTCCTTCACAGGTTTTGCCTTTGAATCGACTCGTAGACGATGCTCAGCCAGTTCCCTGGGTACACACGGCATGTCAGAAGGTTTCCATGCAAAGATGTCTCAGTTCTCACGGAGGAACTGGATGAGCGCTTCTTACTATTTGGGGTCGAGTGTTGTGGAGATATGAGTCGGAGCAGCGTTAGGGTCGGCCGGGTGGATGTGAATGGGTTTTGTCTCACCGGACGACTGAAACGCTGATTCCGTTGCAGGCTTCTTGGCTCGCAACAAATCACCCGGGTCTATATTCCTTTGGTGTTCATGCCACTCTTCTGCCACCATCTGAGCATCGGCGATCTTTGAGCCTTTCTGGAAGCACTCTTCTACCTTCTTGCGGTTACCAGTGACAGTGATCTCGCCTTTAGGGCCAGGCATCTTTAGTTTGAGGTACACGTAACATGGTCGAGCCATAAAACGTGCATAAGCTGGCCTGCCCAAAATTGCATGATAGGCACTCTGGAAATCCACAACCTCAAATGTCAGCTTCTCTTTGCGGAAATTCTTTGAATCACCAAAAACTTCGTCAAGGGCAATCTGACCGAGTGATGCGGCCTTCTTGCCAGGGATGACCCCATAAAAACTCATGTTGCTTGTGCTCAGCCTGGACATCGGAATGCCCATCCCTTTCAGCGTCGCAGCATACAGTATATTCAAACTGCTGCCGTCGTCCATCAACACTTTGGTCAGTCGAGTGCCTTCAACGACGGGGTTGACCACCAGCGCTTGCCTCCCAGGGGTGGCTATGTGCGTGGGGTGGTCAGATTGGTCGAATGTTATGGCAGTCTGAGACCACTTCAGGTAATTGGGTGTTGACGGAGCAGCCATATTCACCTCTCGGTTTATAACTTTCAGTCGGTTTTTTGCTCTCAACATCGGCAAAAATCATCAAGGTGGAATTGACCTGCGGATATTCCTTGTCACTATCCTCCTTGTCCTTGACCTTGTCCGACTCTTTTTCTTTGTCCTTGGGCTGCTTCCCTTGGAACTGCTGTATCAAGAGCCGACACTGTCGAGTGGTATGCTTCGGGTAGATGAAATTACCCTCTTCGTCTTTCTTGGTGTGGATGTGACACGGTAAATCCAACACGTCATTTCCTTCTTTATCTTTTACTTCCTTGGGGTTCCAAGGCCCCTTGGGTTTCCCTTTGAACTTTCCTTGGTTCAGGGCCAAGGCTTCTCCAGGAGCGGCTGGCTCGGCTTTATGCTTTTGCTTCCGACTGGAATTTCTGCCTCCGGTGTCCTGGGCGACTGACTTGTGCTTGCCGCTCCGGAGCCGATCCTCTTCCTCATAATTGGCATATTTGGTGGCAATTTCCATCATTCGACTCAGAGACATGTCTCCTGTTCGACCGAATTTCAGACTTAGCTCTCTGTACTTTACGCCCTCCTTGAAGGCGCAAACTGCCTGGTGATCAGATACATTTTCTACTGTGTGATGCAGTGTGATCCATCTCTGGATGTAATCCCTCAGAGTCTCGTTCGACTTCTGTACACAAGATTGCAGCTCTGTCAGTCCCGCCGGCCACTTGCACGTTCCTTTGAACGTCCTGACAAACACTCGGGAGAGGTCCTCCCACGTGTAGATGCTGCTAGGAGTCAACTGATTCAGCCATGCCCTGGCTGACCCTTCCAACATGAGAGGCAGATGCTTCATGGCCACCTCGTCATTTCCACCGCCGATATGAACAGCCACTCGGTAGTCCTCAAGCCAGGTATCGGGCTTGGACTCACCGTTGAACTTGCTGACTCCAGTCGCCAACCTGAAGTTGGGAGGAATCACCGCGGCTCTGATGGCTCTGCTGAAACACTCTGGTCCGGAGACGTGCACTCGGCTGCTGGTGGGTACATCTCTGTCATTACCCTCTCTGTGGGCTCTGTTCCGGTCGACCAGACCTTGAACGATGATGGATCTCGCATCAAAGCCTGGTTCCCTGGGGTCGACTGGAATTCTTCGCCCGCCACTGTACTAGCGTCTGTCATCCTGCTGTCGAGGCATATATGATCCACCCCTCCGGGAAGGAGTGGGCACTCGACGTTGATTGTTGCGATCGACTCGGTGATCATCCTGCTCATCGTTCTTGTACTGATCGTGTTGGTCACCATGCCCTTCACACCTCGGGGGCGATCTAGGGCTATGAGCTGACTGGACAATATTCGCCGCCACGGACCTGCTATGAATCCTGTTCCGCGACTGCGACACAGCTGAATTCTGATCTCCAGCTGCCCGAAGCAAATCCTTGATCTGCATCAAGCCTCTGCCAGCCTCTGACTGGGAAGGCTGAATCGACTCTGCTATACGCGTTGCAGCTGCCAAATTCTGGATTGGAGTGCGGTATACCTGAGTTGGAGGTTTAAAGAGTTGGCGTCGACTGGAGTCTGGAATCCGTTGCCGCACGCGCTCGTCTAGTGGCCGCTGAAGGTTCTCCAGTCGAGTGCGCTTAGCCAGGTTGGCCAAGCGCGCATCCTCTAAGGTGCGAGCCTCAGGGGTTTCTCCAACGATCAGAGTATGAAGCGCATCCATGTTCCGGCGGCGAAGCTCTTCCCTCTGCTGCGAGTCGAGGGGCTCGGGGCGGTACTCCTCATGGTCGTGTGACGGGTCGCCTCCGCCGTTGCCTCCCTCGGCGCCAGGAAAGCCGGGGGGAACGTGCGGTCCATTAACCATCAGGACCTCCGCCGCCGGATCACTGCTGTCGCACTCGGATGCAGTCTCTATGGAACCAGTCGACAGGTCGAACAGGCCGTAGAAAGATTCATCGGGCTCGATTGCCGCGACTTGGGCAGTGGTCGACTGGTGAGCCACTGCGTGCCTCACCCACCGTTGAAGCCTCGACCGACTGGAGCGCTTACGCCGTCGGGAAGCTGGGAGGGCGGGCAACACGAAAACCGGCCGATATTGAGTCGACGGCTGCCGCAAAAGGACGCCGCGGACGCATGCTCGAAAGTGTGTAGCTCCACGGACCGGGAGCGCATCCACGTCGAGCGGAGCCTCCTGCAGCCAGGCAGAGTCGTCGGCGACGAATGTGAGCGCGCCGAGACGGATCTCGCGGCCCTCAACCAAAACTCCACCTGAAACCATGATGATGGGAATTGAAAAGATTGCAACTTCTCCAACAAGTCGCTAAGACACCTGCCCACCGGTGGGCGCCAACTGTCATGGTTCTAAGTCTGACAGTAGAATGGGGGGTAGGTATGGAGAGGCAAGATCCTAGCTATGGAGCAGTTGTGCACACAAGTGTTTTACGAGTTCAGGCCCTTCTCGGAGGAAGTAACAACCCTACGTCTCGGAGCCCGGAGGCAGTCGACTGGATTATGTGTGTGAGAGTTACAGGGGTGCGAACCCTTCTGCCAGTGGAGGGGGGTGGCTTATATAGAGGATGCCAAGACCCCAGCCAGCCCACGTAGCAGAGGGTTAAAGTACATTAAGGTCTGGCGTTACTGGTAATGCCCTACATAAAGTGTCATCATGACCATTAAGACTACTTAATTACAGACCGTTTGGATACAGAGTAGATCTTGAACTCCTGGTGGTCGAGTGAGTCTTCATGGTCGAGTGTCTTCAGGTTCGTCGAGTGTCTTCTAGTCCGTCGAGTGGAGTTCCTCTTGGTCGACTGGAAGACGGCTTCTTCTAAAAGATGTCCTTGGGGAGGGTACCTTAGACAGGTTCATGACCCTACCCTAGGTACATGACTTCATCAGCTCCCGTGATGCCGGACTTAGAGGAGCAGGAGTGGGCACACGTTTGGCGGACTTGGAGGAGTAGGAGTTTGCAGAGGCGGTGGCTGACTTGGAGGAGCTGGAGTCGACTGCTAACGCGGTGGCAGACTTGGAGGAGGAACCGGCTGACGCGGTGTCGGTGGCCTTGGCAAGATGATGCAATCCTTCCTCCATTGAATGATCCGATGTATTGCCCCTCCCAGTGTGCGCTCATGGTCACCTCCAGGAATGTCAAGCTCTAGCCCCGAATATTGTGCCACCACTTCATCAACCACGACACGAGCATAGCCAGCTGGAATTGGATTGCAATGGAAGGTTGCTTCAGGGGGATTTGTATAAGCAACGCCGTCCGCCACCTTCATGGGTATGTTCTTTATTTTAAAGTGTAGCTCACAATTAGTGTTACCCATGATGTCATCCACAGGGTATCTATCCAGCAGTGCCTCATCGCCCGGGGTGGAACCCACGCTGCTTCTTGGCATGGATGGGACAGTGCTATCCAATGCTGGATCCGCGAGCTGCTGCCACTGCTGAGACCCCCTTTCCTGGCTAAGTGAGTCGATCTGCTGTTGCTGCAGCTGGAAAGCAAGTGCCAACTCCGCATGAGTTGACTCTAGGCCTTGAAGGCGGTTCGCTTCCTGCTTCCTCTACTCCTCCTCCAGCTTCCTCTTCTTCTCCTCCGCCATCTTCCTTCTCGCATGACTTCTGTAGTCAGCGTTCCTGTCCACAAACCCCTCAAACCATGGAACAACGCCTTTGCCTCCTGTTCTTCCCGGGTGTTCAGGGTTCCTCAGGGTGCGCGTAAGTTTGTTGTTCTCTCTATTGGGCGTAAACACCCCCGTTCGTGCCTCTTTGATTGCAACAAGTAAATTGTCGATGGCTTCTTTACGACTTTCCCGCACCAAAACCTCGCATGTCTTTGGGTCCAACCACCCCCCATGCGCATAGAACCAAGTCCTGGCCTCGGGGGGGGGGGGGGGCAGCTCAATGTAACTTGAGTGACCCCTGCCTCCACCATCTGTTGCTCAGCGAGATCCCACTTAGGCTGGGCCACCTCGTAGCCACCTGGCCCCAGCTTATGGTCCCATATCTTTTTTGCAGCATTGATCTTGTTTATTTCGGACCTTTCCTTAGCTACTTCCGATTCCTTGAATTTCACAAAGGCATCCCAGTGATCTCTTTGCTTCTCAAGTGTTCCCTTAAATTCTGGAGTCTTCTTTCCTCCTTCGACGTACTTGTTCCATATAGTTTTCTTATGGTTGTTGAACGCTATCGCCATCTTCCTAAGAGCAGCGTTCTTGACTTTCTCCACATCTGCAGCTGTGAAATGATCTGGTAGCGTGAAATGTGACATGAGAGATTCCCAAATCCGATCTTTTGCTATTTTATCCACACAAAAAAGATCTGGACATTCATTTGCTGGCTTCTTCCATTCTTGAATGGAGATCGGGATCTGATCCTTCACAAGAACTCCGTACTGACGAATGAAGTTGCCCGCATTCTTCTTAGGCTCGAGCAGTTCGCCATTAGATTTGATGGCATCGATGTTGTACTTTACGCCATCCTTCAACTTTTTGACCGGGCCTCACACTGTCCTGCTGCCTTCTCCTAATTTTCTTGATCCGGAGGGCTGAAAGAAGAAAGATCGATTCGTTAATATATATACAAATCAATTAGAACATGTGATGGATCACCAGATGCATGCTTATATAAATATACCTCACTGGTGTTTTTTTTTGAAGATCATCATAGTTCTGGACGTCATCCCTTCGTTCGTCTTCATCGAATATCATATCACCCTCCCGAGTATTGTTCAGATATTGTGAGCCATCATCTTCTTCATTCTCATATGGCCGGCTCGGGGAGCGTATGAGCTCGAACATAGCCTATTCTCCTTCTCTGCCGGTATTGTCCGCCATAGATTTTATTTAACTAATCTAGAAGAAATATAAAACAATTTAGTATGCATCTCGAATAATAGTAGATAATTGGTATGCATCTCAAATAAAAAATAGATAATTGATATGCATCTCGTAAGATAAAACTGAATCATAGTAGATAATATGCATCATTGAATATAATCTCGAATACATCGTCTCGAGTATTATCGAATAATATAATCTTGAATACATCGTCTCAAAGATCTTGAATACATCACCCTAGCTAATGCAGATTGAATACTATCGAATAATCTAGTTGAGTCGCAGTGGACACACCAAAGAGAAGGAACCACCACAAGATCATTGCTCCAGTGAGATCCCTGAAGAACCTGCCTGGTATTGGAGAACCTGACGTCCCCCACAACCATGTAGCAACGGACGTGCTCGTCCTCGTACCACCTCCTTGAGGGATGCTAGCCTCCGCATCGTATGTGGCCCACGCGCCAGCCACCAAAGAAGCTTCGGGTCGATGATGGGACCCGAGTTCCTCACCAAGATCCGCGCCCCTGTAGGTAGCACCTCCCAGTGCCAGCACGGCGGAGCCCAATCCCGGACATGGCGCCTCTGAAGCGGGACGTCGTCACGAACGTGTCGACGACGAGGATGCGGGCCAGGCATCATTGACGTTGATAACAAATTCTATGCAAATATGTAACATTTTTTAAATGTTTAGCTAGGAACAGGATTCGGGATCATAATACTGATTCTCTTAACCTTTAAGGGATTTAACAAAATGGCGCCATTCTGGATGTGCAGAAGATGGTCGATATTTTTTCTGATCTCATCTACCCTTCTATATGTCATGTTTTTGTGTCAAAGGATTCAAGAAAACCATGGATTCATCATTAGTCGGAACTAACAGGCACATAATGGTTCGAAGCTCTCCAAGTTGTTTTGGAACGGAGTCCCGGATAGGATAATTAGCTTTTTGGTATGAAGTTCAGCAAGAGCCTTCCTAATATCGCTATTTGGAAGGCCTTTGCTGAAATTCGTACCAAAAAGCGAATTATTCTATCCGGAACTCCTTTCCAAAAACAACTTTGAAGAGCTTTGTAGCATCATACGCTTGTTACTTTCGGCAAATGATGAAGCCATGGATTTCTTCAATACTTTGACAAACAACGTGACATATAGAAGAATATATATATATATATATATATATATCAGAAAAAAGTTGGATCAACTTGTGCATATCCATAATAGGGGCATTCTTATGTCAAAATTCAAACTTTGACATATATGATCAAATGTTCAATATGTCAAAATTCAAACTTTGACATTTGATCAAATGATGCATATGTCAAAATTCAATCTTTGACATATGATCAAACTAGCTTTGACATATGATCAAATGTTGCATATGTCAAAATTTAAACTTTGACATATGATCAAACTTTGACATATGATCAAATGTTGCATATATATATGTCAAAATTCAAACTTTGACATATGATATCTAGCTAGCTAATTCGATCATCTAACATTAACATATCTAGCTAATTCATCAAACATTTGACAAAAGTATAAAAAACTAATTCATCTAACGTACATTAATATATCTAATTCATCTAACGTACATTAATATATCTAATTCATCTAACTAAAAGTAAAAAACTAATTCATCCAACATTTGACATTAATCTACTTTATCTAAAACTTTGACATTAATCTAACATTTATATATACCTAATTCATCTAACATTTCAATAAGTAAAAGTACAAAAAACTAAAAAACAGAAAATAATTAACAAAATGTGTGTGTGTGTGTGCGCGCGCGTGATGACCCACAAGTGTAGGGGATCTATCGTAGTCCTTTCGATAAATAAGAGTGTCGAACCCAACGAGGAGTAGAAGGAAATGATAAGCGGTTTTCAGTAAGGTTTTCTGCAAGCACTGAAATTGTAGGTGATAGCTAGTTTTGTGATAAGATAAATAGTAACGAGTAACAAGTAAACAAAGTAAATAAAGTGCAGCAAGGTGGCCCAATCCTTTATGTAGCAAAGGATAAGCCTGGACAATTTCTAATAATGATAAAGGAGCTCCCGAGGACACATGGGAATTATCGTCAAGCTAGTTTTCATCACGCTCATATGATTCACGTTCGGTACCTTGATAATTTGATATGTGGGTGGACCGGTGCTTGGGTACTGCCCTTACTTGGACAAGCATCCCACTTATGATTAACCCCTATTGCAAGCATCCGCAACTACAACATAAGTATTAAGGTAAACCTAACCATAGCATGAAACATGTGGATCCAAATCAGCCCCTAACGAAGCAACGCATAAACTAGGGTTTAAGCTTCTGTCACTCTAGCAACCCATCATCTACTTATTACTTCCCTATGCCCTCCTCTAGGCCCAATAATGGTGAAGTGTCATGTAGTCGACGTTCACATGACACCACTAGAGGAGAAGACAACATACATCTCATCAAAATATCGAACGAATACCAAATTCACATGACTACTAATATCAAGACTTCACCCATGTCCTCAGGAACAAACGTAACTACTCACAAAGCATATTCATGTTTATAATCAGAGGTGTAATAATATGCATTGAGGATCTGAACATATGATCTTCCACCAAGTTAACCAATAAGTATCAACTACAAGGAGTAATCAACACTACTAGCAACCCACAGGTACCAATTTGTGGTTTTGGATACAAGATTGGATAGAAGAGATGAACTAGGGTTTGAGAGAGATGGTGCTGGTGAAGATGTTGATGGAGATTGACCCCCTCCCAATGAGAAAATCGTTGGTGATGACGTTGGTGATGATTTCCCCCTCCCGAAGGGAAGCGTCCCCGGCAGAACAGCTCTGCCAGAGCCCTAGATTGGTTCCGCCAAGGTTCCGCCTCGTGGCGGCGGAGTTTCGTCCCGTAAGCTTGCCCACGATTTTTTCCAGGGTAAAAGCAATGATATACCAGAAGATGGACACCGGAGGCCCACCAGGGGGCCTAGGAGATAGGGGGCGCCCTATAGGGGGGGCTCCCCCTGTCTCCTGGACAGGGTGTGGGCCCCCAGGTGTATTTCTTTCGCTCAGAAATTCTTATTAATTCCAAAAAGTTGTTTCGTGGAGTTTCAGGACTTTTGGGGTTGTGCAGAATAGGTTTCCAACGTTTGCTCCTTTTCCAGCCAGAACATGATGCAAAATGGACGTATCAACTCCCCCAAGCTTAGACCTCGCTTGTCCTCAAGCGGAAGCCGATATCGAAAAATATGTCCACAAGTTTAGAGATAGAGGTGTCGATAAAAACAAAATATGGACAAAAGGGCATCATGATCATTCTTATAACAGCAACATGTATAGATTCCATTATATAATTTCTTATGCTCAAGTAACAATCAATTCACAATATCAAGTATGGTTCACAAACTTCATTAAGAACTAACAAACTATAATCTCAATCATTGAAGCAATCACAATTTATCATAACATCAGAAAGAGTCAACAATAGAGCTTTTCAACAAGTCCACATACTCAACTATCATATAGTCTTCTACAATTTCTAACACTCACGCAATACTTGTGGTTATGGAGTTTCAGACGGGCATTGAGAAAGATAGGGGCTTATTGTGTTGCCTCCCAACGTATTCACCTTTAGGTGATGTCAACAATAATAGCCCATGCTAACGAACATCCAATTGGATATGTATATCACGATCTTTCAAACACTAGGAGCTTGCCAAAGGATAAAATGAAAAAGGGAAAGGTGAAGATCACCTTGACTCAAGCACAAAATAAAATCATAAAGTAAGAACATGAAGTAAAAGATAGGCCCTTCGCAGAGGGAAGCAGAGGTTGTCATGCGCTTTTAGGGTTGGATACACAAAATCTTAGTACGAGAGAACGTCACTTTATATGTCAGTTGTGTATGGACCTTTATTATGCAGTCCGTCGCTTTTATTGCTTCCATAACAAGATCGTATAAATCTTATTTTCTCCGCACTAATAAGTCATGCATGTTTAAGGGGCAATTTTTATTGTTTGCACCGATGACAACGTACTTGAAGGATCTTACTCAATCCAAAGGTAGATATGGTGGACTCTCATGGCAAAACTGGGTTTAAGGGTATTGGAAGCACAAGTAGTATCTCTACTTGGTGCTAGGAATTTGGCTAGCATGAGGGGGAAAGGCAAGCTCAACATGTTCGGAAGGTCAATGACAACATACTTTAACTAAGATGTGAGAAAACATAAACCATTACGTTGTCTTCCTTGTCCATCGTCAACTCTTTAGCATGTCATACTTAATGAGTGCTCACATTCATAAAAGATGTCCAAGATAGTGTATTTATATGTGAACCTCTCTTTCCTTATCACTTCCTATTAATTGCAACAATGACCAAAACTACGTTTATCAACTCTCAACAACTTTTATGCCTCGTACTTCCTATGTGTGAAGTTATTACTATCCATAAGATCAATATGAACTCTTTTATTCTTTCTATTCTTTCTATTTTTCTCAAAATCATGGCTACAAAGCAAAGCCCTTGACTCAACACTAATCTTTAATATAGATAACTCACGGACTTGATTACAAAAAGAGAGCACTAAGCAAAATTCGAAACTACTAGATATCAAAACTTCACTCTACTAGATCAAGATACTACTAAAAGGATCGAACTAATAAACAGTAAAGATAGGAGTGTGATGGTCATACGATACCGGGGCACCTCCCCCAAGCTTGGCAGTTGCCAAGGGGAGTGCCCATACCCATGTGATTATGTCCTCGGAGGTGGTGAAGTAGGGGTTGTTGATGATGTAGGCTTGTCGCCCGTCTTCCAAGGCATAGGCTCTCCATCATAGAAGGATGATCAAGTCTCCGAGATCCTTAAATCTGCAGCCAAACTCATCCTCTTGAATCTATATTCATACTCACAGTTCTGGTTTTGCAGGTCATAGATCTGGGCTTGGAGGTGCTCGATTTTGTCTTGAAGCTTGAATATGGTCTCCCCAATGACTTTGGCATCCAGCTTGTGGTTGTTGGTGAACTCCGTGATCATCATTTGGTTGGTGTTGAGTCCACGCTCCACCATCCCTTGACACTTGAAAACTTGCTGCTCTACGGCTTCGAGCTTTGTCTCCACACTCCCGGTACGCCTTGGTCACTCCACATCGCGAATGTGCAGCACCCCCTAACGCATCTCAATGGTTTGAGGGTGTTGCAGCACCTCCGCAAGATAGGGGTTGATAACCCTCTCAAAAAACTTATCCTTGGGAGCGCTTGGAGATGTCATGATGCTCTAAATCTAAAACAGAAACAGCTCGAAATGAAAACAGAGGATAATTGCGTGATACGGTGGTCAAAACCTCCGGGGGTATATATAATGAATTTTTACCGACCAAAATACATAACGCGCAAGAAAAAGGAGTCCGGGAGGCACACGAGGTGCCCACGAGACAGGGGGGCGCGCCCAGTAAGGGGGGGCGCCCTCCACTCTCGTGGGGGCCTCGTGTCCCTTTCGGACTACTTCTCCTAAAATTCTTAAATAATCCAAAACTGATAAAAATTGCCATTGGAGTTGTTTTGGAGTCGGTTTACTTACCGTACCACATACCTATTCCTTTTCAGAGTCTGGAACGTCTGGAAAGTGTCCCTTATGTATTCCTCAGGGGTTACGGTTTCAATAATATTAGTTTCAACATTAATAGGATTACCTGAAATATAATGTTTAATTCTTTGACCGTTTACCACCCTCGGACTTGTGCCTTCAAAGTTGTTGATTTTTATGGCACCCGAACGATAGACCTCCTCGATAACGTAAGGACCTTCCCATTTTGAGAGAAGTTTTCCTGCAAAAAATCTTAAGCGAGAGTTGAATAATAATACATAGTCTCCTACATTAAACTCACGCTTTTGTATCCTCTTATCATGCCAGCGTTTGACTTTTTCTTTGAATAGCTTAGCATTCTCATAAGCTTGGGTTCTCCATTCATCAAATGAGCTAATATCAAACAACCTCTTCTCACCGGCAAGTTTGAAGTCATAATTGAGCTCTTTAATAGCCCAATATGCTTTATGTTCAAGTTCAAGAGGTAAATGACATGCTTTTCCATAAACCATCTTATACGGAGACATACCCATAGGATTTTTGTATGCAGTTCTATAGGCCCATAATGCATCATCAAGTTTTTTTGGACCAATTCTTTCTAGATCTATTCACAGTCTTTTGCAAAATTAATTTGAGCTCTCTATTGCTCAATTCTACTTGACCACTAGACTGCGGATGATAAGGAGATGCAATTCTCTGATTGACATCATACTTAGCAAGCATCTTATGGAAAGCACCATGAATAAAATGTGAACCACCATCAGTCATAAGATATCTAGGGACTCCAAACCTTGGAAAAATAACTTCTTTAAGCATTTTAATAGAAGTGTTATGATCAGCACTACTAGTTGGAATAGCTTCTACCCACTTAGTAACGTAATCAACAGCAACTAAAATATGTGTATAACCATTAGAGGCAGGAAAAGGTCCCATATAATCAAAGCCCCAAACATCAAACGGTTCAATAACAAGAGAATAATTCATAGGCATTTCTTGACGTCTACTAATATTACCAATTATTTGGCATTCATCACAAGATAAGACAAACTTACGAGCATCTTTGAAGAGAGTAGGCCAATAAAAACCAGATTGTAGTACCTTGTGTGCAGTTCTATCTCCAGCGTGGTGTCCTCCATATGATTCAGAGTGACACTTGCGTAGGATCTGTTCCTGTTCATGCTCAGGTACACAACGTCTAATAACACCATCTACTCCTTCTTTATAAAGGTGTGGGTCATCCCAGAAGTAATGTCTTAAATCATAAAAGAACTTTTTCTTTTGCTGGTATGTGAAACTAGGTGGTATAAATTTAGCAACAATGTAATTAGCATAATTAGCATACCAAGGAGGAGTACGAGAAGCATTAACAACCGCTAATTGTTCATCAGGAAAGCTATCATTAATAGGAAGTGGGTCATCAAGAACATTCTCTAACCTAGACAAGTTATCTGCAATGGGGTTCTCAGCTCCCTTTCTATCAATAATATGCAAGTCAAATTCTTGGAGCAAGAGAACCCATCTAATGAGTCTAGGCTTAGCATCTTTCTTTTCCATAAGATATTTAATAGCAGCATGATCAGTGTGAATAGTAACTTTGGAATCAACAATATAAGGTCTAAACTTATCACATGCAAACACAACTGCTAAGAACTCTTTTTCAGTAGTAGCATAATTTCTCTGGGCAGTATCAAGAGTCTTACTAGCATACTGGATAACATTCAATTTCTTATCGACTCTTTGCCCTAGAACAGCACCTACAGCATAATCACTAGCATCGCACATAATTTCAAAAGGTAAATTCCAATCAGGTGGCTGGACAATAGGTGCAGTGATCAAAGCTTTCTTAAGTGTTTCAAATGCTTCTACACAATCATCATCAAAGACAAAAGGAATATCTTTTTGCAATAAATTAGTTAGAGGCCTAGAGATTTTAGAAAAGTCCTTAATGAACCTCCTATAAAAACCGGCATGACCAAGAAAACTTCTTATACCTTTTATGTCCTTGGGACATGGCATCTTTTCAATAGCATCAACTTTGGCTTTATCAACTTCAATACCTCTCTTAGAGATCTTGTGCCCCAAGACAATGCCTTCATTAACCATAAAGTGACACTTTTCCCAATTCAGGACGAGACTAGTGTCTTCGCATCTCTACAAAACTCGATCAAGGTTGCTCAAACAATCATCAAATGAGGATCCATAGACGGAAAAGTCATCCATGAATACCTCACAAATATTTTCACAAAAATCAGAGAATATAGCCATCATACATCTTTGAAAAGTAGCAGGTGCATTACATAAACCAAAAGGCATACGTCTATAAGCAAAAGTACCAAAAGGGCAAGTAAACGTAGTTTTAGATTGATTCTTCGCTGACACAGGTATCTGAGAGAAACCAGAATAACCATCTAGAAAGCTGAAATGTGTGTGTTTGGAAAGTCTTTCTAGCATTTGATCAATAAAAGGTAAGGGGTAATGATCTTTCTTAGTAGCTTTATTTAACTTACGGAAATCAATTACCATCCTATAACCTGTAATAATTCTTTGCGGGATCAATTCATCTTTATCATTAGGAACAATGGTAATACCTCCCTTTTTAGGAACACAATGGACAGGGCTTACCCATTCACTATCAGCAAAGGGATAAATAATACCTGCCTCAAGGAGTTTTAGTATCTCCTTTCTTACCACTTCCTTCATCTTGGGATTTAATCGTCTTTGAGGATCTCTAACTGGTTTGGCATCGTCCTCCAATGTGATTTTGCGTTGACATAACGTGGGACTAACTCCCTTAAGATCATACAGAGTATACCCAATAGTTGCTCGGTGCTTCTTCAGAGTTTTCAATAATCTTTCTTCTTCTTTCTCTGAAAGGTTAGCACTAATAATAACAGGATATATTTCTTTTTCATCAAGATAATCATACTTAAGATTGTCAGGTAAAGGTTTGAGTTCAAACACAGGATCACCCTTGGGTGGAGGGGGATCCCCAAGAATTTCAACGGGAAGGTTATGTTTCAGCATAGGTTCCTGTTTAAGGAACACTTCATCTATTTCCTCTCTTTCCTTCATAAACATATCGTTTTCATGGTCTAGCAAGTATTTTTCTAACGGATCAGTTGGAGGAACAGCAATGGAAGCAAGACCAATAAATTCATCCTTACTAGGTGGTTCCCTTTCACGAGGTTGTCTACTAAACTTAGCGAAATTAAACTCATGAGCCATACCATCTATGCCAATAGTGACAATATTCTTTTCACAATTAATCTTAGCACTAGCTGTATTCAAGAAGGGTCTACCAAAAAATATGGGACAAAAATCATCTTGTGGGGAACCAAGAACAAGGAAATCAGCAGGGTATTTAACTTTCCCACACAAAACCTCAACATCTCTAACAATCCCAGCAGGTTTAATGGTATCCCTATTAGCAAGCTTAATAGTAACATCAATATCTTCTAATTCAGCAGGTGCAATGTCGTGCATAATTTCTTTATATAAATCATAAGGTATAGCGCTAGCACTCGCACCCATATCACATAAGCCATGATAACAATGTTCTCCTATTTTAACAGAAATAACAGGCATGCCTATGACAGGTCTACGTGTCTTAGTATCTGGCCTAGCAATATTAGCAGTCTCGCCACAGAAATAAATAGCATGCCCATCTAAATCATCATCCAAGAGATCTTTAACTATAGCAATACTAGGTTCAACATTAATTTTCTCAGGAGGTGTATAAGTCCTAGTATTACTCTTATGAACAACAGTCGAAGTTTTAGCATGATCCTTTATCCTAACAGGAAAAGGTGGTTTCTCAACATAAGTAGTAGGAACAACAGGATCACTTAAGTGATGGTCTTTTCTTCAACTGTAATAGGTGCAACTACTTTAACTTCAACAGGAGGATTATATTTAAACCACTTCTCTTTAGGAAGATCAATGTGAGTAGCAAAAGATTCATAGAAAGAAGCTACTATCTCAGACTCAAGTCCATACTTAGCACTAAATCCACGAAAAACATCGGTATCCATAAAATATTTAACACAATCGAACTTAGGTGTCATACCTGACTCCTTACCATCTCGGAACCCCAATCTTCAGAGTTGTGTTTAATTCTTTCCAATAAGTCCCATTTGAAATCAATAGTCTTTAGCATATAAGAACCAGCGCAGGAAGTATCGAGCAGGTTGCGATTATCAAGAGAAAGCCAAGCATAAAAATTTTGAATAATCATTTCCCGAGAGAGCTCATGATTGGGGCATGAATATAACATTGACTTAAGCCTCCCCCAAGCTTGAGCGATGCTTTCTCCTTCGCGAGGCCAGAAATTATATATGTAATTACGATCATGATGAACAAGATGCATAGGATAGAACTTCTGATGAAATTCCAACTTCAATCGCTTATAATTCCAAGATCTTGTATCATCACATAGCCTATACCATGTCAATGCATCTCCCTTCAAAGATAAAGGGAAGACCTTCATTTTGACAACATCATCGGGAATACCTGCAAGCTTAAATAATCCACAAACTTCATGCACAAAGATAAGGTGAAAATCGGGATGCAATGTTCCATCTCCTACAAATGGATTAGCTAGCAGTTTCTCTATCATACCCGAAGGAATCTCAAAATAAATATTTTCATAAAACTCAGTAGGTTGAGGAGCAACTCTTTGCTCTGCTGGTTGGGGCGAAGATGCCCCAAACAAGCCCCTCAAAGGATTAGTTTCCATAGGGACAAGTAACAGAAAATTCAGCACACTATATAAATGTTTCCTTACCAAGTTCCACTCACCAAAAGTGTTACACTCCCCGGCAATGGCGCCATAAAATAGTCTTGATGACCCACAAGTGTAGGGGATCTATCGTAGTCCTTTCGATAAGTAAGAGTGTCGAACCCAACGAGGAGCAGAAGGAAATGATAAGCGGTTTTCAATAAGGTTTTCTGCAAGCACTGAAATTGTAGGTGATAGATAGTTTTGTGATAAGATAAATAGTAGCGAGTAACAAGTAAACAAAGTAAATAAAGTGCAGCAAGGTGGCCCAATCCTTTATGTAGCAAAGGATAAGCCTGGACAATTTCTAATAATGATAAAGGATCTCCCAAGGACACATGGGAATTATCGTCAAGCTAGTTTTCATCACGCTCATATGATTCGAGTTCGGTACCTTGATAATTTGATATGTGGGTGGACCGGTGCTTGGGTACTGCCCTTACTTGGACAAGCATCCCACTTATGATTAACCCCTATTGCAAGCATCCGCAACTACAACAAAAGTATTAAGGTAAACCTAACCATAGCATGAAACATGTGGATCCAAATCAGCCCCTAACGAAGCAACACATAAACTAGGGTTTAAGCTTCTGTCACTCTAGCAACCCATCATCTACTTATTACTTCCCTATGCCCTCCTCTAGGCCTAATAATGGTGAAGTGTCATGTAGTCGACGTTCACATGACACCACTAGAGGAGAAGACAACATACATCTCATCAAAATATCGAACGAATACCAAATTCACATGACTACTAATAGCAAGACTTCACCCATGTCCTCAGGAACAAACATAACTACTCACAAAGCATATTCATGTTCATAATCAGAGGTGTAATAATATGCATTGAGGATCTGAACATATGATCTTCCACCAAGTAAACCAATAAGTATCAACTACAAGGAGTAATCAACACTACTAGCAACCCACAGGTACCAATTTGTGGTTTTGGATACAAGATTGGATAGAAGAGATGAACTAGGGTTTGAGAGGAGATGGTGCTGGTGAAGATGTTGATGGAGATTGACCCCCTCCCGATGAGAGGATCGTTGGTGATGACGTTGATGATGATTTCCCCCTCCCGGAGGGAAGTGTCCCCGGCAGAACAGCTCTGCCAGAGCCCTAGATTGGTTCCGCCAAGGTTCCGCCTCGTGGCGGCGGAGTTTCGTCCCGTAATCTTGCCCATGATTTTTTCCAGGGTAAAAGCGATGATATAGCAGAAGATGGACACCGGAGGCCCACCAGGGGGCCCAGGAGATAGGGGGGCGCGCCCTATAGGGGGGCGCCCCCTGTCTCCTGGACAGGGTGTGGGCCCCCAGGTGTATTTCTTTCGCTCAGAAATTCTTACTAATTCCAAAAAGTTGTTTCGTGGAGTTTCAGGACTTTTGGGGTTGTGCAGAATAGGTTTCCAACGTTTGCTCCTTTTCCAGCCAGAATTCCAGCTGCCGGCATTCCCCCTCTTCATGATAAACCTTGTAAAATAAGAGAGAATAGCCATAAGTATTGAGATATAATGTGTAATAACAGCCCATAATGCAATAAATATTGACATAAAAGCATGACGCAGAATGGACGTATCACTGCGTGCGGGCTCGAGGGCGGCCATGGCGTGGCAGGGGGGCGGGTCTTACGGCGGGGCCGACGGCCGGTGAGGCGAGGCGACGGGGCGGCGACGGGGGGGGCAACGGGCCGGGGCAGTGACAGGGACAGGACGGGCGTGGCGGCGGGGCGGCGACGGGGAAGGCGATGGAGACGGCGCGCAGCGGGGGCGGCGACGGGGATGGCGCGCGATGGGGGGCGGCGGCGAGGTCAATCGAAGCAAAGAGGAGATGAAGAAGAGAATGAAACTAATTTTTTTGAAGTGTTTTCTTATATAGTAGGGATCTTTAGTCCCGGTTGGAGCCATCAATCGGAACTAAAGGCCCGTGCTCGCACAGCCGTGGTGCAATGCAAGTTTAGTCCCACCTCACCGAGCGAAGGGCAGCTGGACTGGTTTATAAACCCATCCATGGCTGCTCCTTCAAGCTCCTCTCCAAAGTAAGCTTCTGGGCCTAAAAGCGTGCGCTGCCCTATGGGCCTACTGGGCCTTGCGGGCCTGCATCCTGGACCAACTACAGGTTGGGTTTCTAGTCGTATGCAGGCCGTTGTGGCCCAGTAGGTGGGCTTTTTTCTGCGTTATTTATTTTCTTTTATTTCTGAGTTGTTTTTTTGCTTTTATTTAGAGTTTCTTTGTGAATATTTTTGCTTTAGGTAAAAATATTATAAACTTTTTGTTAGTGCCAGTAGTTTTCAAATTTGAATTATTTGAAATTTGTGTGAATCACTAGTTTGTGAATAACTTTACTTTAAAAATAGATTTTTCAGCGATTCTTTTTTCTTATGTTTAATATTAGTGTGTTTTATCATTATATTCAATTCGGTAATACTTAGGTTATTTAAAAAACTGAAATACCTTTGTAACAGATGAGTTTTCGTCTGAAACCCTGATACATCGAAAGAGATTGTCCATTTTGTACACGAAGTGCATCCAGTTTTTGTCATAACCCTCTCAACTTTTTAGCACATGCTATGTGGGTGAAATGATGGTACCATGCCAATTTTTAACCTTTTCAGCGTTCATTTGTAGCGCTTTTCAATTTCAGGGTCATTTAACTTAAAAACAGTAAATGCATGAAAAATGGCAAATGAAGTCAGAAATGGTTGAAAATTGATGACGTGGCTTTGAATGGTGCATACTGAACGCACAAAAAGTCTAGAGCTGAAAAAAGTATTAAAAATGAACTGCCTTTGTAACAGATGAGTTTTCGCCCGAAACCCTGATACTTCGAAAGAGATTGTCCATTTTGTACACGAAGTGCATCCAGTTTTTGTCATAACCCTATCAACATTTTAGCACATGCTATGTGGGTGAAATGATGATACCATGCCAACTTTCAACCTTTTCAGAGTTCATTTGTAGTGCTTTTCAGTTTCAGGGTCATTTAGCTCAAAAAATCAGTAAATGCATGAAAAATAGAAAATCAAGTGAGAAATGGTTGAAAATTGATGATGTGGCTTTGAATGGTGCATACTGAACGCACAAAAAGTCTGGAGTTGAAATAAGATTAAAAAAATGAAATTCCTTTGTAAGAGATGAGTTTTCGTTCGAAACCCTGATACTTCGAAAGAAGTTGTCTATTTTTGTACACAAAGTGCATCCAGTTTTTGCCGTAACCCTCTAAACTTTTTAGCACATGCTATGTGCTTGAAATGATGATACCATGCCAACTTTCAACCTTTTCAGAATTCATTTCTAGTGATTTTCAATTTCAGGGTCATTTAGCTAAAAATTCAGTAAATGAGTTGAAAAATACCAAATGAAGTCGGAAAGGGCTGAAAATTGATGATGTGGCTTTGAATGGTGCATACTGAATGCACAAAAAGACTGGAGTTGAAATAAGTTTAATAAAATGAAATGCCTTCGTAACAAATGAGTTTTCATCCGAAACCCTGATACTTCGAAAGAGATTGTCCATTTTTGTACACAAAGTGCATCCAGTTTATTCCGTAACCCTATCAACTTTTTAGCACATGCTATGTGGGTGAATGATGATACCATGCCAACTTTCAACCTTTTCAGAGTTCATTTGTAGTGCTTTTCAATTTCAGGGTCATTTAGCTCAAAAAATCAGTAAATGAGCTAAAAAATACCAAATGAAGTCGGAAAGGGTTGAAAATTAATGACATTTGTCCGAAGCACACAAATACATGTTTCAAATGCCAAAACACATAACCACCCTAACTATTACAAAGATTACCTACGGTTTGTCCAAAGTGGGACTTTCCAGATATATAAGTCCGGAAACTCACTAGAGAAGAAAGTGATGACAGTAAAGCCGGTCACATCCTAGAGCGGGATCTTTGGGTGTGAAATTTTTTCTTCCCGTGTGTCCCTTTGCGCCGTAACCATGGACAATCTTCATCATTTAACTGGATGCTCGGTTCAACATTCACTATAAAGGGAACAATTGCATGAAACTTTTCATAATATTCTCACATGTCTGTCTTGTCATCCACTCCCACGATGTTTCTTTTCCCTGAAAGAACTATGTGGCGCTTTGCCTCATCTGAAAGTGCAACTATCCCTGGGTGGTTTTGGTAATCATTGAAAACATATAGCTCATTGAACTAATGCTATTTCAAGATAAATATTTCAGAAAAGTTCAATGATTGGCATGGCATGGATTAAGAATGTGGACCCCTCAAAATGCTAAGGACAAAGGATTGGCTCAAGCTCTAAAAGCTCAAGACTCTACATTTTACTTTTAATGATCCAAGATCACATTGAGTCTATATATAGGAAAGCCAATACTATTAAAAGGGGATGAGGTGTTGCTTAATGGCTTGCTTGCTCAAAGTGCTTAGTGATATGCTCCAAAGCCCTCAACCACTTTCTCATATCCACATATGTCCCAAACCAAAAGTCAAACTCGGCCCCACCGATTTGATCTATCCGGCGCCACCGAGTTCATTTGACATAGCCACTGCTAGAAACCCTAGTCACTTCAGTCTCACCGATAGGGATCTTGGTCTCACCGAGATGGGATTGCAAACTCTCTGTTTCCCTTCGTAACGTTACGATCTAACCGAGATGAGCGATCGGTGTCGGTTCAATATCGGGTGTATCTCGTAGTAGGGGTCCTAAGCTAGGCGTCTTGGAGCGAAGGTAACATGGATACGGGGTTTTACCCAGCTTCGGGCTCTCTTGATGAGATAATACCCTACATGCTGCTTTTGATTGTATTCATATAGGTGTAGTACAGCGTACATGTATCTACCACGAGATTGTAGTAATGAATATGAGATTGTCTATTGACTAGCCTGGCCTCGGTTTATATAAGACACCGGAGGCCTAGGGTTTAGGAGAGTCCTCGTCTTAGGCACCAAGTCTTGTGGAGTCTTCCTTGTATGCGACAGGGGTTGTCCGGACTGGCCCATGAGTATACGACCATGGGGGTCCTCGGCCCAATCCAACTGATCGGGAGACGACGTGGTGAGTACCCCCCTAGTCCAGGACACCGTCAATCGGTCCCACTGAGTTGCAATGCAAACTCCTTGTTTCCCTTTCATAACGTTTCGGCCCCACCAAGATGAGCGAATCGGTCCCACCGAGTTTGCCTGACCAACTCTCTGGTTAGCTTATTACCAAAGTCGGTCCCACCGACTTTGTGTAATCGGTCTCAATGAGATTACGTTATGCCCTAATCCTGATGAAATCAGTCCTACCGAGCTGACGTATCGGTCCCACCGAAATGCCTAACGGTAACATTATGAACTAAATTGGTCTGACCGAGTTTTATGATTCGGTCCCACCGAGTTTGGTAAATTGTGTGTAACGGTTAGATTTTGTGTGGAGGCTATATATACCCATCCGCCCTCTCCTCATTCGTGAGGGAAGCCATCAGAATGTACCAACACTTCCAGCATACATTTTTTGAGAGAGAACCACTTACTCATGTGTTGAGACCAAGATATTCCAATCCTGCCATATGAATCTTGATCTCTAGCCTTCCCCAAGTTGCTTTCCACTCAAATCATCTTTCCACCAAATCCAATCCTATGAGAGAGAGTTGAGTGTTGGGGAGACTACCATTTGAAGCACAAGAGCAAGGAGTTCATCATGAACACACCATGTATTATCTTTTGGAGAGTGGTGTCTCCTAGATTGGTTAGGTGTCACTTGGGAGCCTCCGACAAGATTGTGGAGTTGAACCAAGGAGTTTGTAAGGGCAAGGAGATTGCCTACTTTGTGAAGATCTACCCTAGTAAGGCAAGTCCTTTGTGGGCGATGGCCATGGTGGGATAAACAAGGTTGCTTCTTCGTGGACCCTTTGTGGGTGGAGCCCTCCGTGGACTTGCGCAGCTGTTACCCTTCGTGGGTTGAAGTCTCCATCAACGTGGATGTACGATAGCACCACCTATCGGAACCACGCCAAATAATATGTGTCTCCAATTGCGTTTGCTTCCCCAAACTCCCCCATTTACTTTCTTGCAAGTTGCATGCTTTACTTTCCGCTCCTTATTTACTATTTGCATGCTTGCTAGAATCGTATTGTGATTGTTTGACTTGTGCTAAATCGCTAAAATCTACCAAGAACTAAAATTGGGAAAAGGCTAGATTTTTAATAAGTCAAGTAGTCTAATCACCCCCCTCTAGACATACTTTCAATCCTACAATTGGTATCAGAGCTACGGTCTCCATTTGCCTTGATTTCCATAGCTTTTGGTGATCATAGCCTTCGTTTCACAACCTAGAAGAGTATGGCGTCTAGCGAGGGAAATTACCACCGTAGAGGTCCTTACTTTGATGGTACTAATTTTGCTAGTTGGAAGCATAAGATGAAAATACATATTCTTTGACATAACCCCGCCGTTTGGGCTATTGTTTGTATTGACTTGCAAGGTGAATTCTTCGATGGGAGAGAACCGAACCATGAAGCTACCGCGGAAGAGTTGAAGATGCTGCAATACAATGCTCAAGCTTACGATATCCTCTTCAACGGATTGTGCCCCGAAGAATTCAATAAAATCAGCCGTCTTGAGAATGCAAAGGAAATTTGGGATACTTTGATTGATATGCATGAAGGTAACGACTCAGTCAAGGAATCCAAATTGGATGTGCTTCAAAGTCAACTTGATAAGTTCAAAATGAAGGATGGTGAACGTGTCGCTGAAATGTACTCTAGGCTTGCTCTCATCACAAATGAGATTGCCGGCTTAGGAAGTGAAGAGATGATCGATAGATTCATCATCAAGAAGATCTTAAGAGCCTTGGATGGAAAATATGATACCATGTGCACGTTGATCCAAATGATGCCCAATTACAAAGATCTCAAGCCAACAGAAGTCATTGGAAGAATTGTTACTCATGAGATGTCACTCAAGGATAAAGAAGAGCTTCACAACAAGTCAAGTAGTGCTTACAAAGCCTCATGTGATGCTCCTACATCATCAAGTGAGAAACGAACCTTGAATTAAGAATTGAGCCTAATGGTGAAGAACTTCAACAAATTCTACAAGAGTAGAAGCAAGGAAAGAAGTTCCAAGTCAAGGTCCTACAATGGCAAAATATCTTCGAGTTGTAACGTAATTGCTACAATTGTGGAAGACCCGGACACTACTCCAATGAGTGTATAGCTCCCTACAAAAGGAGAGAAGATTCACCTAAAAGAAGAAGTAGAAGAGAAGAATCACCACGAAGAGAGAGAAGGAGTAGAGATGATCGTTATGAACGAAGAACCTCCCGGAGAAGCAAGGATTCGGAAAGTAAGGACAAATCATCAAAGAGCTACACAAAATGAAGACATCAAGCTCATGTTGGTGAATGGGTATCCGGCTCCGACTCCGACCATCACTCCGAAAGAAGTTATCACTCTGACTCCGAATATACTCAAGATGAAGGTGTTGCCGGTCTAGCACTTGTGTCAACCAACTCCTACGACATATTTGACTCACCAAATGAAGGAATTGGAAGATGATTCATGGCTAAAGGCCCAAAGGTATCACACCCCGAGTATGTTGATTTCAATAGTGATGAAGATGATTTGTTAGGTGATGATGATTTACTTGTTGACAACTCTAGTGATGAATACTATAATGAGACATAAATTAATCATGCTAATCAAGATAAAACGAATGAAAATGATAAGGAGGAGATTGAGCGTCTAACTAAAGAACTAAACACTCTTAAGTTAGCTCATGAAACTACCTTGGAAGATCATCGAAAACTTTTAAAGACTCATGAGAAGTTACGCTTTGAAAACGTCAACCTTGAGCAACAGCATGAGTTTTTAAAGGCAATCAATGATGATCTTTGCATTTACTCTTGTCCACTTATATGCCACAAGTTAAATCTAACAACAAAAGTAAGAAAGATTCTTCTTCTAGTAGTAAAAATAATCATGATAAATCCAATATTGTTGCTTCTAGTAGTTATCTTGATTCCACTAATGATTCTCTTAGCCAAGTTACACTTGAGCAAGAAAATAGCTTATTGAAGGGAACTATAGAGAAAAGTATTTACAAGAGCCTTGACGGAAGTAAGCAATTCGAGGAAATTGTACGCAAGCAAGGAAGGCACCGGAAGAATCAAGGTGTTGGTTTTGAACGAAAGTTCAATGCCAATGGAGTTGAGTGGGAAGAAGATCAATACCCCAAGATGAAGTTTGTTCCTCAACAAGAGAAATATGATCCTACTTCTTTCCAAGGGACACAAGCTCAAGATGATTTTCCACCACAAGACCACAAGCTAAAAGGCAAGGACAAGCTTCAAGAGGAGATTGATGCATTTGAAGAAGCTCCCAAGGCCTTGGTCAAGTGGGTTCCCAAGACTACATCAAGTTCTACTTCATCAAGTTCAACTACAACTCCAAGGATTCCCATCAAGATGATGTGGATCCCAAATAAGAAGGACTAGAGAGTTCTTGAGGGTGACTCCGCCAACAAACTTCACTCATATCATTTTGGCAAGAACAAGTGAAACAACTTTCATATCATGCACTAGTTCAAGGAGTCACAAACCCTCTTGTTGGTAAGACAAGGGACAAGGTAACTGCTTTCATGGACATCATCTTGTGTGTACATCACTCTATGTCTATGGATATTCTTGCTTGTTCCTTGTGGGACTAACCCGTGTAGGTATTGAAAGTGCAACTCACTCCAATGGATTGCTCCGAATGATATACATAAACATTGAGCATCCACATCTTCAACACCTACATGAAGTCATCATCGATAAAACCCAAGGTTAGTTCATCCCTCTTCGGGGGGGATATCACATCTAGGGGGAGCTTTACTCTAAAAATTGCACTAAAGCAACTCTAAAGGTGTGAACACAACAATGTTTTATGTAAAAGTGGTAACCCCACTTGTGCTTAAACGATGAGTATGACCTATGATCAAATGTTCTCATTTGACTCCTAAGTCAATATACTCATATATAGATGACCTAGTCATCGCCAATTGCTTGATAGATGCTAGAATGGTTGTGCATGCTTTGCCGCATATTTCATTTGTCCTTTTATTATGTGAGCATGCTAGTTGCATATTTTACTCATTCGAGGACATCCACTTGTTGTTTTGGTGTGTTTGGCTCTTTCTCTTTTGCCAAGTGGATGGACAAGAATGCCTAAGAACCTTCTCTAGCTATCTATGCTTTTCTCATCTCAAACTCTATTCCTGCTACATCACAAAGTTTGATCAAGTCAGATTCAAACCACTCTGTGTGAGGAGCACTCGGGTTCCCCGATTCGTCATAGACTTAAACTTCCAATACCTCTTTGTGCATTTCGGTCTGACCGAGTCATCCAATTCGGTCACACCGAGTTCACTAAGTTGATCTAGGTTTTCATCTAGGTGCAACCGATTTGAACACTTTGGTCACACCGAGTTGCAATAACCGCTTGCGATTCTGCATCTCAGTGCCACCGAGTTGTTCCACTCGGTCACACCGAAAGGGTCGGGATATATATACCCACGGTTGAGATTTTGGAAATTTCTTCAAAACCCCTCAGCCCGCGCGTGTCCTGCTCTGCCTCCTCGGGTCTCCGAATCATCTCCTTGCCGCCAGCGACCTCCCACCATTGGATTCTGCTGCCATCGACGGACTCTGCTCCACCGTCACCGCTGTAGCGAACACCCGTCGAACTAGGGTTTGTCACTACTAGAAAAACCGCTACTAATGGCGCACCTAATTTGGCCATTAATGGCGCATCACTGGTGCGCCATTACTAGCACGCCATTAGTAATTTTTACTAATGGCGCACCACTGGTGCGCCGCCATTAGTATGCCTCCCAGGGGCCATGTATACCCAGGTGCTTTGGCATACTAATGGCGCACGACAACGGGATGCGCCATTAGTAACTTTGGCATACTAATGGCGCACTATTTAGTGATGCGCCATTAGTGATGCGCCATTTTGAATCTAGATCTGGATCGTGATTTTTTGCCCATTTTTTGCTCGTTTTTTTTGCTTGTTTTTTGGCACGACATTATTTCAAATTTTGTTCCTGTTTTTGGATCTTGTACGTTCTTTTGCCGTGGTCTTTTGCCGGAGAGGAGTTCGCCGGAGAGGAGTTCGCCGGAGAGGAGGAGGAGGAGGTCACCGGAGAGGCGCTCGCCTACATCGCCGGAGAGGAGGAGGAGGAGGTCGCTGGAGAGGAGTTCACCGGAGCATCGGAGAGGAGGAAGGAGAAACCATGAGGGGATGGGAGGAGAGGAGGGAGGAGGAGCTCACCGGAGAGGAGGGAGGAGGAGCTCACCGGAGAGGAGGGAGGAGGAGCTCACCGGAGAGGAGGGAGGAGGAGCTCACCGGAGAGGAGGGAGAAGAAACCGTGAGGGGAGGGGAGGGGAGGGGAGGAGGGAGGAGGAGGTCGCCGGAGAGGAGGAGGAGGTTACCGGAGAGGAGAAGTATCATGGAGGAGAGAAGGGAAGATGGAGTGGAGGAGAGGAGGAGATGGAGTGTAGGAGAGGTGGAATGAAGAGATAAGGAGGAGAGGACCACGACCAGCCATATATACGGCATACTAATGGCGCACCGCGGGCAGGTGCGCCATTAGTAATTTTTTTTATTTTTTTTATTTATTTTGAATTTTGAAGGCGGGAAGATACTAATGGCGCACCATGGGCAGGTGCGCCATTAGTATTTTTTTAATTTTTTTTGACTTATTTTGAATTTTGAAGGAGGGAAGATACTAATGGCGCACCATGGGCAGGTGCGCCATTAGTAAGTTTGAATTTTTTTGAATTTTTTTGCCTCTCCAGATCTTAAAAGCCCCGTATCTTTTTTTTTGTTAGGTTTTTGAGGATTTTGAAAATGTTTAACGGGGTTCCCCCGTTAAATTTGGATGTAACTTTTCGAGTAGATGATTTTTCATATAAAAAACTTTTTCATCCGAGTTAGTATGCAAAAGTTATGCCCATTTTTACAAATTCTCGCGAGATTTTGCAAATGAAGTCAAAATTCATATTTGCAAATTTTCCCAATAACTAGGCCACATATCACATGGGAAACTTAGTTTCTTTTATTTTTTTGACATTTTCATCATTTTCTTTTATTTTTTTAAAACTGAAAAGGCGATCCACAGGGGGGGGGGGGGTTGCATTCGGTGGAAGTGGTGGCCAAGTTACTAATGGCGCACCGTGGCATGGTGCGCCATTACTAGTTCAACTAGTAATGGCGCACCACTCCCACGGTGCGCCATTAGTAGTTTTGAAAAAAATTCAAAAAAAAGTTTTAATTTTTTTTACTAATGGCGCACCGTGGGAGTGGTGCGCCATTACTAGTTGAACTAGTAATGGCGCACCACTCCCACGGTGCGCCATTAGTAGTTTTGAACAAAATTTTAAAAAAAAATATTTTTACTAATGGCGCACCGTGGATGTGGTGCGCCATTAGTATTTGGACACTAATGGTGTACCAACACATGGTGCGCCATTAGTATATAGTAATGGCGCACCACATGTCTGGTGCGCCATTAGTGTCAATTCCATCTATATCCCTTTTCCTAGTAGTGTGTGTTCAATCCCTTGTGATGCCTATTCACCTTCGATTCCAAGCACGAGGAGAATGCCATGATTATTGCCACGGATGAAATCAATCTATATAGAGAAAACTTATTTAGGCTTAGTTTGATTCAAAAATTTACGGTTAAGTCTCCGCTGAACTCATCTCGGACCGACCGAATCATAGAAATCGGTCTCACCAATTTGGCTTAGGCCATTGTACATGTGCTTTTCAATCTGACCGAAAATTGCAAATCAGTTTGACCGAGTTGAATTCTTTGTGAAACCCTAGCAATCTCGGTGCCACCAAAATGTGACTCGGTCTGACCGAGTTCACTAGTTTAGGTTCCAAATGTTGCTTTGGTATCACCGAGTTTATCAATTCAGTAGCTCCGAGATCATTTCAGTAGAGAACTAAAACTAAGTTTTTGACTCATTTGTTTTGCAAAACCTCTGTACTTTGTGATGCTCATGTACTCTAACTCATCTATATCTATTCACAGGGTTTGCTGTCAGTTTGCCTGCCAAGATGCCTGACCAGAGTAACAACCAGAACAGATCTGAAGAGCAGGAGCATATGAGTGAGGGCACTAGTCCCTCAAGCAGCTATGATGAGGGCACCAGGAGCACGCCAAGTAACTTGCCAAAGGCAGCCACCAGAGCCATAAAGAAGAGAACCTAAAATTCTGAAGACGAGGATTATGTTGCTATTGAGGATGAGGCCACATCAAAGAAAGTGCTGAAGAAGGAGTATGGCACTGCTGCTGCAACAAAGCCTGGTCTGAATAGGAAGGCACCAGCAAGGAGAGTCCCAGTGTCAAAGCCAAGAAAATATCCCACAGGAGAAACCATGAAATTCACATTAAAATCAGATGATGGTGAGGCTGTTGGATATGACAAGAAAAAGAAAAGGGCAAGAACCACACATGCAAAAGTTCTTGAAAAGTCAACTATGATGAGAGATCCTTCAGAAGATGAAGAGGAAGAGGATGCTGCTCCAGCACCTAAGTCACAAAATCTTATGGGAGATGCAATCAAGTTAGGGGTTGCTTCTAAGCCCAAACCTGCTGCTCAAGCCACCAAGTATGCACCTAAGAGAAGCACCAGAAACATTCCTACTGAGGAGAAGACCAAGGCCCTAGTGCCTGAAAGAGATGAAGAAGAAGATGCTGAAGCCCAAGTGCTAAGAAAGCTCAAACCAAAGATTCCAGACCACAATGACACTCATCCAATAGCAGAGGACATGAAAAACAGAAAGGATGCAGGTATGAGACTTTGGAGGAAGAATGCTCCTTATGTTGTGAGAAGGAAAACTACAGTAGACTACAGGTTCCACACCCAAGAACAGCAAGACTTCTATGAGACCATTCTGCTTGACAAGAAGCCAATTGTCTGTGATATGAGATGGGTTGACGGGACCTACATCAGAGAGAATGAAGATCACTTTCCAGGTGTATATGATAACTTCAAGTCTTGTGAAGCTGACAAGTTTGTTGGACAGAAGCTCGCCAAATGGAATGATGAGCTGATCATGCAATTCTGCTCCATTGTTCATTTCTATCCAGATGTAAGGATAGTATGGATGTATGAAGGTACAAGGTACCAATCAACTGTTGATGAATGGGCCAAATTGATCAATGCCCTAGCAAAACCTGAGGATGATTTGGATGTGTATGCCAAGAAGAAAGACCACAACTCCATGGCAAGCATGTACAAGGAAATTCCTGATGAAGCCCTTGAAACTCATAAGTTTGGCTCAATGAAGTACTTGTTGTCTGGTCTGCCTACTATCAACACAATCTTAAGGCATATTTTATTGCTCAAATCTGGAGATCATAGGATGATAAGAGGACATTCAATCAACTTGTTGTATATTATTGATGTTTCTCAGAAATTCAAAGTCATGAGTCTGATTGTAGAGACAATCAAGAGGACAGCTGCTGATTAGAAAAGGTCTTGTGGGTATGCTCCACATATTCAGGTGCTCATCAACTCAAATATGGGCACAGGAACCTACTTGTTGGACAAGGAGCATTTACCACTCAGGCCAGAATTTGAAGACAACACAGTTGTGATGGATGAGAATGAACATCCATCAGTGCAAGAACAGGAGAAGAGAGCAAAGGCAAGGGAAGAAAAAGCTGCAAAGATGCCAAGTGTTGAGGAAGCATCTGAAGTGTTCTTGAAGGGAAAACAAGATCAACTAGCCTATGTGATCCAATCTACTTTGAGGACTGAGAAGGGCTTGGCCACCCTGACTCAGAATCAGGAGAGTTTGGAGAGGATCATAGAGACCAAGTTTTATGATCTTGGTCTGAAAGTCACAGAGATACAAACAGGAGTAGAGCAGCTCCAGGAGGAATCAGAGGAGAAGAAAGGAAAGACAACTACAGATGTCTTTCAGCGAGTGCATGTGCCAAGAGGTCAGAGGTCTGATGTAGTGCCAGTACCAGATACTAGAGCCAGCACATCATCACCAGCAGCTACAGCTTCAGTGCAACCTCCAGCAGCCACTCCACCAGCTCCAGCTACTTCAACTGATGCCTTCGTCCTAGGAGTTATCTCTACACCGCCTCACGAAGATCAAGCCTGAGAGACACATAGCACTATGCATATTTGAACTTTTTGGTAACTTGTTGCCAAAGGGGGAGATATTTGTATAGATCATAGGCTTCGAGAGAGAGTGTTGCTATTTTTTGGCCTCTCTTGCTATTTGAACTTTATTGTGTAATTCTTTGATACTTATGTCCTTGTGTGAGATACTTGAATGATCAAGTGTTTGATCATGTGCTACTTTAATGTTTGCTTGGATGATATTATCTCTTATGTCCCTATATGATCATTCACTTTGCTTGATGATGAGTGCATGCCTTTAATTGCTATCATTTTGAGCGCTCCACCAAGATGTATGTGACATGGAAGAGTAACCCATGATGCTAATTGATTGTGCATTTGCATTCAAAAGCAAATCTGAAATAATGCACAAATTTAGGGGGAGCTCTTGCTTATCACATACTAGTCAAAGCGACGATGCATTTCAATCTTATTATCATTTGTCGAAGCTTTGATCTATATGTTGTCATCAATTACCAAAAAGGGGGAGATTGAAAGTGCAACTATCCCTAGGTGGTTTTGGTAATCATTGACAACATATAGCTCATTGAACTAATGCTATTTCAAGATAAAAATTTCAGGAAAGTTCAATGATTGGCATGGCATGGATTAGGAATGTGGACCCCTCAAAATGCTAAGGACAAAGGATTGGCTCAAGCTCTAAAAGCTCAAGACTCTACATTTTACTTTTAGTGATCCAAGATCACATTGAGTCTATATATTGGAAAGCCAATACTATTAAAAGGGGATGAGGTGTTGCTTAATGGCTTGCTTGCTCAAAGTGCTTAGTGATATGCTCCAAAGCCCTCGACCACTTTCTCATATCCACATATGTCCCAAACCAAAAGTCAAACTTGGCCCCACCAATTTTATCTATCTGGCGCCACCGAGTTCATTTGACATAGCCACTGCCAGAAACCCTAGTCACTTCGGTCTCACCGATAGGGATCTCGGTCTCACTGAGACGGGATTGCAAACTCTCTGTTTCCCTTCGTAACGTTTTGGTCTAACCGAGATGAGCAATCGGTCCCACCGAGTTTGCAATGCAAACTCCCTGTTTCCCTTCCGTAATGTTTCGGTCACACCGAGATGAGTGAATTGGTCCCACCGAGTTTGCCTGACCAACTCTCCGGTTAGCTTATTACCAAAGTTGGTCCCACTGAGTTTGTGTAATCGGTCTCACAGAGATTACGTTATGCCCTAACCCTAATGAAATCAGT
Organism: Triticum aestivum; assembly: GCF_018294505.1. Taxonomy (NCBI): domain Eukaryota; kingdom Viridiplantae; phylum Streptophyta; class Magnoliopsida; order Poales; family Poaceae; genus Triticum; species Triticum aestivum. The sequence goes on from NC_057813.1 coordinate 109,227,177, forward strand.
CCTACCGAGTTGACCTATTGGTCCCATCAAAATGCCTAACGGTCACATTATGAACTAAATCGGTCTGACCAAGTTTTATGACTCGGTCCCATCGAGTTTTATTACTCGGTCCCACCGAGTTTGGTAAATTTGGTGTAACGGTTAGATTTTGTGTGGAGGCTATATATACCCCTCCACCCTCTCCTCATTCGTGAGGGAAGCCATCAGAACGTACCTACACTTCCAGCATACATTTGCTGAGAGAGAACCACCTACTCATGTGTTGAGACCAAGATATTCCAATCCTACCATATGAATCTTGATATCTAGCCTTCCCCAAGTTGCTTTCCACTCAAATCATCTTTCCACCAAATCCAATCCTATGAGAGAGAGTTGAGTGTTGGGGAGACTATCATTTGAAGCACAAGAGCAAGGAGTTCATCATCAACACACCATCTATTACCTTTTGTAGAGTGGTGTCTCCTAGATTGGGTAGGTGTCACTTGGGAGCCTCCAACAAGATTATGGAGTTGAACCAGGGAGTTTGTAAGGGCAAGGAGATCGCCTACTTCGTGAAGATCTACCCTAGTGAGGCAAGTCCTTCGTGGGCGATGACCATGGTGGGATAGATAACGTTGCTTCTTCATGGACCCTTCATGGGTGGAGCCCTCCGTGGACTCGTGCAGCCATTACCCTTCGTGGGTTGAAGCCTCCATCAACGTGGATGTACGATAGCACCACCTATCGGAACCACGCCAAAAACATCCGTGTCTCCAGTTGCGTTTGCTTCCCCAAACTCCCCCATTTACTTACTTGGAAGTTGCATGCTTTACTTTCTGATGCCCATTTACTCTTTGCATGCTTGCTTGAATTGTATTGTGATTGTTTGACTTGTGCTAAATCGCTAAAATCTGCCAAGAACTAAAATTGGGAAAAGGCTAGATTTTTAATAAGTCAAGTAGTCTGATCACCCCCCCCCCTCTAGACATACTTTTGATCCTACATCATCGTATGATGTATTCGCTTCCTTAGCTTTTCTTTTTTTGGCTTGGTAGACATCTCCTTCACATAGAAAACCTGCGCCACATCATTGGCTAGGACGAATGGTTCGTCTGCGTACGCAAGATTGTTGAGATCCATTGTTGTCATTCCGTACTGCGGGTCTTCCTTTACGCTGCCTCTTGTCAGATTGACCCATTTGCACCGAAACAAAGGGACCTTCAAATCACTTCCATAGTCAAGTTCCCATATCTCCTCTATGTAACCATAATATGATTCCTTTCCCCTATCGGTTGCTGCATCAGAGCGGACACCACTGTTTTGGTTGGTGCTCTTTTTATCTTGGGCGATCGTGTAAAATGTATTCCCATTTATGTCGTACCCTTTGAAAGTCATTATATTCGAAGATGGTAACTGGGACAGCAAGTACATGTCATCTTCAACAGCGTCATCATGCATGGCACGTGTCTGCAACCAACCGGCAAAAGTCCTCGTTTGTTCACGTGTAATCCTGTCTTCAGACTGCTCCAGGTATTTGGACCTTAGAGTATTCTTGTGTTCCTCCATGTACGGAGCCACCAAGGCGGAATTTTGTAGAACTGTGTAGTGTGCTTGAGTGAGAGAATGCCCGTCCGTACATATTATTTGATTCGGTCCTAGCGTGCCATTTCCACCCAGTCTGCCCTTATGCCGCAATTCAGGAACACCAATCGGCTTAAGGTCAGGAATAAAGTCAACACAAAACTCAATGACCTCCTCATCTTCATGGCCCTTGGAGATGCTTCCTTCTGGCCTAGCACGGTTATTAACATATTTCTTTAAGACTCCCATGAACCTCTCAAAGGGGAACATATTGTGTAGAAATACATGACCCAGAACGGCAATCTCTTCGCATAGGTGAACTAGGACGTGCGTCATGATATTGAAGAAGGATGGTGGGAACACCAACTCGAAACTGACAAGACATTGCACAAAATCATTCTCTAACCTTGGTATGATTTCTGGATCGATTACCTTCTGAAAGATTGCATTGAGTAATGCACACAACTTCACAATGGCTAATCGAACGGTTTTCGGTAGAAGCCCCCTCAATGCAACTGGAAGCAGCTGCATCATAATCACGTGGCAGTCATGAGACTTTAGGTTCTAGAAGTTTTTCTCTGCCATATTTATTATTCCCTTTATATTCGACGAGAAGCCAGACGGGACCTTCATACTGAGTAGGCATTCAAAGAAGATTTCCTTCTCTTCTTTGGTAAGAGCGTAGCTGGCATGACCCTGATGTATGCCGTCATTTCCGTGCATATGTTGCTGGTCCTCCCATGCCTCAGGTGTATCTTTTGTCTCCCCACACACGCCCAAGAAGCCAAGTAGGGTCACGCAAAGATTCTTCGTCACGTGCATCATGTTGATTGCAGAGCGGACCTCTAGGTCTTTCCAATAGGGTAGGTCCCAAAATATAGATTTCTTCTTCCTCATGGGTGCACGTCCGTCAGCGTCATTCAGAACATATTGTCTGCCAGGACCCTTTCCAATGATTACCTTCAAATCCTTGACCATATCATGTACATCATCACCAGTATGGTGGCGAGGCTTCACTCGGTGATCTGCCTCAGCTTTGAAATGATTGCCTTTCTTTCTTACGGAATGCCTGCTCGGAAGAAATCGATGTTGTCCCAGGTACACATTCTTCTTACAATTATCCAAATATATACTATCGGTATCATCCAAATGGTGCGTGCATGCGTGGTATCCCTTATTTGTCTATCCTGAAAGGTTACTGAGAGCAGGCCAATCATTGATGGTCACAAAAAGCAACGCATGTAGGTCAAATTCCTCCTGTCCGTGCTCATCCCATGCATGTACACCTTTTTCATTCCACAGCTGTAAGAGTTCTTCAACTAATGGCCTTAGGTACACATCAATGTTGTTGCCGGGTTTCTTAGGGCCTTGGATGAGAACTGGCATCATAATGAACTTCCGCTTCATGCACAGCCAAGGAGGAAGGTTATAGATACATAGAGTCACAGGCCAGGTGCTATGATTGCTGCTCTACTCCCCAAAAGGATTAATGTCATCTGCGCTTAGACCAACCCATACGTTCCTTGCATCACCTACGAAGTCCTCCCAGTACTTTCTCTTGATTTTTATCCACCGTGACCCGTCAGCGGGTACTCTCAACTTCCCGTCTTTCTTACTATTTTCTCTATGCCATCGCATCAACTTGGCATGCTCTTTGTTTTGGAACAAACCTTTCAACTATGGTATTATAGGAGTATACCACATCACCTTGGCAGGAATCTTCTTCCTGGGCGCTCGCCCTCGACATCACCAAGGTCATCGCGACTGATCTTATAGCGCAATGCACCACATATCGGGCATGCGTACAAACCCTCGAACTCACTGTGGTAGAGGATGCAGTCATTAGTACATGCATGTATCTTCTGCACCTCTAATCCTAGAGGGTAGACAACCTTCATCTTTGCTTCATACGTACTCTCGGGCAATTCGTTGTCCTTTGGAAGCATCTTCTTTAACATTATCGGCAACTTTCCAAATCCCTTGTCAGATACACCATTCTCTTCCTTCCATTGCAGCAATTCCAGCATGGTGCCTAGCTTTTTCTTGTCAGCTTCGCAATTTGGGTACAACAATTTCTTGTGGTCCTCTAACAGGCGCTGCAACTTCAGCCTCTCCTTCCCACTTGCGTAGTTTCTCTTTGCATCAGCAATGGCCCGACCTAGATCATCAGCAGGCTCATCTGATGCCTCTTCTTCAACTTCTTCCCGCATTGCCGGCTCAGCTTCTTCCCCCATTGTTGTACCATCGTATTCAGGGAACCCATGGCCAGGATAGTTGTCGTCGTCCTCTTCTTCTTCATTGTCTTCCATCATAACCCCTCTTTCTCCGTGCTTGGTCCAAACATTATAATGGGGCATGAAACCAGACTCAAACAGGTGGATGTGAATGGTTTTTGACTAAGAGTAATTCTGATCATTCTTACAGCCAGCACATGAACAAGACATAAAACTATCCGCCCGCTTGTTTGCCTCAGCCGCAAGTAGAAAAGTACGCACGCCATTAACGAACTGGGGAGAGCATCGGTCATCGTACATCCATTCCCGGCTCATCTTTATTACACAACACCGAAAAGACTAAATTAATACAAGTTCATACATAAAGTTCCATACACACTTATTCTCATAAAACAACATACAAACTCTCTAAGTAAAGCATTTAAATGCAACAACAAATGCGATCAAGATCACAACTAAGGTAACAATTGATCCAACGGCATAATGATACCAAGCCTCACTATCAATGGCATATTTTCTAATCTTTCTAATCTTCAAGCGCATTTTCTCCACCTTGATCTTGTGATCATCGACGACATCGGCAAGATGCAACTCCAATTCAATCTTCTCCTCCTCAATTCTTTTCAATTTTTCTTTCAAATACTCATTTTCATTTTCAACTAAATTTAACCTCTCGACAATAGGCTCAGTTGGAACTTTCGGTTCACATACCTTCTAGATAAAAATATCTATGTCAACTTGATGGGCATAATTTTTCATAAACATGAAATGCAACAAGTAGTTACAAAAGAGAATATACCACATCTGAATCATAAACCGAACAAGGGCCGACGGGGACGGATATCAAAACCATGGCACTATGTATAACAAACAACGTACGGGTAAGATAATTATACAAGTAACTATATAAGTAAATCACACAAACATGAACTTTTTATATAAAAAAGATAAGAACAAGAGGCTCACCACAAGGTGGTGCCGGCGACGGGATGGTGCGGGCGGTCGAGGGTGGTTAGGACGGAGACGGGAAGGCACTAAGTAAACCACACTTACATATGCAAACTAAGAGTTATTTTGAGCTCAAATTGCATATAAATCAAATAAACTACCACATGTAATTCCTACCAAATTACTAAAACCCACAAATTAATCACTATATAGAGCATTGCAAGAGCTAATCTAGCAATGACAGATGAAAGGACAAAGTTGCTAACCTTTGTGATCACTTGAATGGATGGGGGCCTTCAAATCTTGACAAAATTTGTGCAAAATGTGTGATGAGCTTGAGGAAGAGGGGAAGAACAAAGAGGAGAGAGGAAAGGAAAGGGGAAGAATAGAGAGTTCGGGTTCGACGAAGGGGTTTATGTAGGATGATCTTTAGTCCCGGTTGGTAATACAAACCGGGACTAAAGGTGCATCTCTAGTACCAGTTCGTGCCACGAACCGGGATTAAAGGTGTTGGTGGGCCCGCAGCCTGACACCAGCCTGCCACCACCTCTTTAGTCCCGGATCATGGCACGAACCGGTACTAGAGGTTCACCACGAACCGGGACTAATGACCACCGCCCGCCTAGCCGTTGGAACCGGCACTAATGGTCACATTAATGCCAGTTGAATTACAAACCGGGACTAATGAGCTTCACATTAGGCCCTTTTTCTACTAGTGTCTTCTTCCCTTATCCACGAGTTATGCATGTATTGTGTTCTTCCAACTTGGATTTATCTCCCCCCCCCCATCCCCCCAATTCGTTTGAAAGCAGAGCATAATATGCACCGAATATTATCTGGAATTATAAGGGTAAAAACTTTATCCTCAGTTGCAGCAGCTAGTTTGGAAAATACACAAGCGAGGTGTTGTATTTTCTAATCCTTTTTATTTGTTGTGATTAGCCATACAAGTCAGCAGTAGATTATTTAATTCACATCTCTTATGATTCACTTTGTTCATTTTAACGGTAGTGCCTTTTTTTAATGTCGAACTTAAATTTAGGAAACCAGTACGTGTTGTTCATGCTCCTGAATTTATTTCCCACAATCCACGATGTAACAACGCTCCAAAGGTAGCATCAAAGATGTTTGCTGCTTGTTAGCATGTTAGTCATCCAACCCTTAAAGCGTTCAAGGTCGACAAACTTCATTCATAAAATCCATACTAGGACATGCAGCACACAAAAGCTCGTAGATAAACCTAGCCGACTTGTAGTCGGAGATGTGATGACATCGTCTCTAGGGGGGCGGCAGCCTCCCAAGTCGGCTCTGGCTTCTTGTCTGACTCCATGTATGCTAAGATTGCATCCACCTCCGACCGTTGATCGCCGATCTAGCGGCAGTTTTCCTCCACCTTCGCCTTCGAGCGGATGGAGTCCAGGATGGCATGCTGCTCCGCAGCCTCCTTTGTAAACTCGAGCAATGCATCAGCCATGCCGAATTCGTCTTGGCCGACCGCAAGCATCGGGTCCATCTCACCCTTCTCCTCCATCACCGCGGCTGCGTCAGGCGCCTGCTCCTCCTCCTCCCCCCCCCCCCACCATCGCGGTTGTGTTCGGCGCCTGCTCCTCCTCCTCCTCCATCACTGCGGCCACGTACGGCGCCTCCTCCTCCTCCTTCTCCATCGCCGCAGCCGAAGCCTACTCCTGCTCCTCCTCCTCCATCGCCAAGTCCAACACCTCCTCCTTCTCCATTGCCGCAGCCTTGGCCAGCGCATACTCCTCCTTGTCCTCCTTCATCGTCGCGTCCAACACCTCTACCTCCTTCATTGCCACATCCGGCACCTTCATTCCCCTTATGGCCTTCTCCATCGCTGTAGCCGTGGCCGGCGCCTGCTCTCCTCGTACTCCTTCATCACCGCGTCTAGCACCTCCTCCTCCTTCTCCTCATGCTCTAAAAAATCCAGAGGCTGGCCGGCTGCAAACTGGCTAGCTCGTAATGACGATGTCTCCTCCTAGGAGCTGCAGCCGGCGCTCCGGAGTGAGCATAGCGTACGTGTTTATGCGCTGCCGAGCCATAGCTACAGGCGACGAGTGGCAAGTGGATGGGTGGGTGGCGGTGCGCAGGGGAGGGAAATGGGATGTAACTAGTGCTGGAGGTCGCCTTCCGCTTAAATAGACAGAGTTGGGCCCTCGGCCGGCATGCCAAGGCAGCGCCACGCGGCACCAGTTATGCGTGCTCATCAAAAATCGGAGGAGGCGCCCATCGGAACGATGAATTTTGGATGTTTCTGCATGGGTCCCTGTTGTTAGTCTGACGTGGCGCACATACCCAGGCCTCCCCATATCCCCCGAAGGTATGGGCTGGATATGAGAGGTGTCGGTCAGCCCGTGCATGTGACGCTGATTTGGTGAGCCCTTCTGGGTCAGTTTTTTGACCGGTTAGTAATTGGCCCGTACGCCCGGCTGTATAGCGGCGGCGGTAGGGGGTTGGGGAACCCGTTGTAGATGCTCTAACCTAGCTCGCGGTTTCTTGGGCTGAGCAACCCCTCTCTTCTGCACACTCGCATCCTTTGCTAAGCCCCTCATATATGTGTGTGTGTGTGTGTGTGTGTGTGTGTGTAGTAGTAGTAGGAGGAGGAGGAGGAGAAGGAGCAGCAGCAGCAGCAGCACAGTAGCAGCAGGACGACCACCTGGTAATTCACAACGGTGCTCAGGCTCAGATGCTCCTGATGAACAATAAATTTTTAAAAAATAACAAAAAAATCAAAAAATCCTGATTTTTTTTACATCCAATATGCTTGAATTTTCTAGCAGCCTGCAAAATTTTGTGCCCAAATGAAATTTGAGGAACTCATGCCCAAAAAAAGTGGGTCTAAACACTGCAGTTTTTCAAAGGTTTCTTTGAGAACCATTTTTTTGCCACAACCTCCTCGAATGTCCTAACAACACTAAAATGAATGCAAAATAATCATTTTTATTTTTTAAATTTCTTTACTAATTTATTGTTTACGCATGGGTGTGATGAGAGCCTGGCTTAGAACAGCCGCTTTCAACTGCCAACCTTGTTTTTTTCTACTCTCTATCAATGAAATCATACAGTTCCAAGCGTATTCATAAAAAAATGTTCGTGGGAGATGGCATAGGCCGAATGCTCTGACTAAGCTTGTCATGCTTCTGTTTGGGAGCCGTGCAGTGAACAAAACACGCCGGGAGGGGGATGGTTCACAAAAAATCTACAATGTTGACGGTGACCGTGACAAAAATCAAAACTGGAACAAATGATTGGATCGACACGTATGCAAAGCATTTGCATTCTTTGATGTTGCAAGAGTAGACTTATGTTTTTCTATTTTTCAAGGCGTAATGTGTGCATGATGCAGAGGCGAGAGTCTCCCCCCTTTTGATTTTTTTGTCAAGGCGTAATAGATCTCCCAGAAAACCTTGTATTAACCCGAGTCCGGAAATGCCATCTGTTTTAACCTTCTTTATGAATGAGATGTGGCAAATTTAGGAACAGGATGGATACTAATATCCACTAGCGGGGCTACGACCAAGCAAAACTATGCTATGGCCTAACCAGCTCAGTGAAAAATCACTAGGATATGAGAGCAAAATGAGCCACCAGAGTAAAATAGTTGGACTTCACTTCAGTTTGGCCCGCCCAAGGTTTCAAGTGTAGCTCCACCGCTGCTAATATCACCGAAAGAGTATGGACTCACAAAGAGAGAAGTGCAGAATCACGACTGTGGCTTAATCGGATACTACAATTTGTATTTAGAGTTGTGGCAAAAAGGAAGCAGAAAGAAGCCACCAGTTCTTACAAACCACAAAAAGAAAAAGGAAAAAAAATCTAACATGGCGCATAGATAAAGCGCTATTTACCCATTTGGCTTGGCACATTGGCCAAAAACCACATGACATTGCGTATCTCATATTTGTGGCTTCCAAAGAAATATAATATTAAATGTGAAGAAGGCCATGACCAATGATCCTAGGACCACTCAGATTGCTACTCCCATCATAGTCAATATGGCTCACATTTTGAAATATATTGACTCTTTGACTAGTCTGAATAAAGCGGTGCCTAACTGCCTAACCCTAACATTGCACGCCTCATATTTTGAAAATTCACTGTTAATGGGGAGGAGTATTCGGCCACCTCAACTACAAGGCACAATTTCCTGGTGCCACATAATCGTCAATGCAATACATAATTTTGAAGGTTTGGGAACCCCTAAGGTGTAAATTCTTTGTGTGGCTCATCTCACAAAATAGGGTTTTGGAAAATATGTCGTCTTTAGTTGCAAGGATGGCCAAACCTTGGCCTTTCCCCTGCTTTCAAGTGAGTTCCAAAAATGGCTGACTTGTCTTCTCTTCCAATACCACAAGACGCTTCGCATGTGGTGAATACCAAACAATTGGCTTGCTGGGCTCTTCAACATGTCCCTATTGGTGATGAATATCTCAGCTAAAGGTTGGTGGCTCGACGATTTATTTTGGCAAAATTTCATAGTGGATCATCAAATGAAGGCCGTGGCGACCCCATGATGCTTATCCACTGGACAATTTGGAATGAGAAAATCAAAGGCATTTATGAGGTATCTCCATGATGCTGGCCAGGTAGGAAATTAGGCAAGATCATGCCAAGCATTTTGGCAACATTTTTCTGGTAGAGTAGACCATTGTCCTCTTTTTTTAGCTTATTTCTCTTTTCTTATATGTGAGACACTCTCTTAATCAATGGAACCTGGCAAATATTTTCCCTCCATTCCGGGGAAGAACTTGAAGCATTTTTTTTTTGCAAATACACAATTTTCTTTTCCCGAACTTGGAGCATAAGTTTCTTAGATACTCCCTCCGTCCGGAATTACTTGTCATCAAAATGGATGTATCTACAACTAAAATACATCTAGATACATCCATTTCAATGACAAGTATTTCCGGACGGAGGGAGTACTTTAGAATAAAAAACACAAGATATGTCATTTTTGTTAGTTGTCCACGAAGGACATCCAAATTAATCACATTAGTATCCAAAGCTCATAGGTCATATCTTGATGTGTCAATATGCACCGGCACCGGGTTGCCAACAAGAAAAACAACTCCACAACATTGAAAGGCAGAATGGACATGCATGATCACTAATTGTGTGTGCACAATATCCCCATGGGGGCCAAGCAGCCACTTACCCCTGAAACTCTCATTTTCATCCACCAAATGACCATATGAAATCAATCGGTTCACACAAGAAAAAATAACACATGTGAGCACAAGACAAAAGGGGAATATGCCGCCTACCTATCCATCAACCCATCCATGCGGCATGCCCATCATAGATCGGTGACGGGTGGATATGCCGTGCCGAGCATCAGTTTATCACCATATGGCTGATCCCCAGCCGCCCCTTCCATTAGTGGCTGCGCGCGCTGTGCCGGGCGGGCGATCAGTCTCTCCGGCCATAACGCAGCATGGTCGCCGTCAGATTCCTGTGCTGCCGGGTCATTGTTGCAGGGAAAGAAACGAACGCCGGCAGTCGCCGGCCGTGATAACGAGGCCAGAAATCAGACAGGGAAACGGAGGGATAATGACGATAGATGCCGGCCTTTCGAGGAAAATTTGTGGATGGAACGTGAGGTGGCCGTCGATGGTAACGGTGTTTTGGGATGGAGGGACGGGATGGCAACTCCCACGACATATCTAGGTACTTTGGAATAATCAACAGTGCTTCTGATCACCATGCTCTTACTTTAGTGCGTGCGTGCACGGATGGCTAGCTGGTGGCGTGTCAGGAAGGCACTTCGGCAACAGGCCAACGTGGCGTTTTCACATTGTCCTGGCAAATGTTCTCAAATTTTCGTCCTGCAACATATATAAATGGATGAGACGACTATGGTTCTCAGCGTGGTAATTAAACCCTTTGCTTATAGGCAACGACAGGAACTGAGCTGCAGGTACCTTGCTGTAGCTGATGAAAACCAACCACGCGGCCAGTGAGCTATCTACCTCACCGCGCGCGGAGAAACTGAATACTGCCTAGCTATCTTTGGAGAGCAACAGTAGGCCAGACCGTCACTAGAAGTCTAGAGCCATGGACTTGTGGTGGTTGATGCCAGAGAAACACATGGGGTAGGCCAGACCGTCACTAGAAGTCTATGTAAGACAATAAGTTTTGGGAACCAGCACAACCCTCTAGGGGTGGCTTATCTCATTATATATAATGGTTGTGTTACAATACGTATATAGGTACAAAAGTTATACATAGTCTAACACCCTCCCTCAATCTTAGCCACTTTCTAAAGAACTGAGAAGGGTAAGATTGCGCCTACAAGCCTCAAACTGTGGCAGAGGTAAAGGCTTAGTGAAGATATCTGCAAGTTGATCCTTAGACGAGATAAACTTGATCTGAAGTTGCTTCTGTGATACACGTTCCCGTACAAAGTGATAGTCAACTTCAATGTGTTTCGTTCGGGCATGAAATACTGGATTTGCAGAAAGGTATGTAGCACCGATGTTATCACACCAAAGAATAGGAGGCTGTGGTTGAGACAAACCCAACTCCTGAAGCAAAGACTGCACCCAAATAATCTCTGCAGTAGCATTAGCCACAGCCTTGTACTCAGCTTCAGTACTGCTACGTGACACAGTAGCCTGTTTCCGAGCACTCCAGGCGATCAAATTAGAGCCAAAGAATACTGCATAACCCCCCGTGGATCGCCTGTCATCTGGGCTACCAGCCCAATCTGCATCAGAGAAGGCCGAAAGGACCCGAGAGGAAGTCGGCCGAATATGCATACCAAAAGTCAGGGTGAACTGAACATAACGAAGAATGCGTTTAACAGCAGCCCAATGAGTATCTCTAGGAGCCTGAAGATACTGACAAACCCTGTTAACAGCATAAGAGATATCTGGTCTCGTGATCGTCAAGTACTGAAGTCCACCAACAATGCTTCTGTACTCTGTGGCATCCGCAGGAGACAAAAGCTCACCATCAACAGCTGTTATCTTGTCGGTAGACGACATGGGTGTGGTGGTCGGTTTGCACTTCAGCATGCCGGCTTTTTGTAACAACTCCAAGGAGTACTTCTTCTGCGTAAGGACAAGACCAGTAGCACGAGAAGTGACCTCAACTCCAAAAAAGTAGTGAAGCTTCCCAAGATCTTTGACCGCAAAATCAGCACCAAGAGAGCAGACAAGAGCATCAGCAGCATACTGAGAAGAGCTGACAAGGATAATATCATCGACATATACCAAAAGATACATAGTGACTTCTGGCTTCTGTAGAAGAAATAATGAAGTGTCAGCAGTGGACGGCACAAACCCATGAGCACGAAGGGCAGAGGCAAGGCGGGCATGCCAGGCACGAGGAGCTTGCTTCAAACCATATAGTGCTTTGGAAAGACGACAAATATAGTCAGGACGATCAGGATCAGAGAAACCAGGCGGCTGTTTCATATAAACCTCTTCCTCCAAAAATCCATGTAGAAAAGCATTCTGCACATCAAGTTGACGAAGGGACCAACCACGAGAAACAGCAATGGAGAGAAGAAGCCGAATAGTGGTAGGCTTGACGACAGGACTGAAGGTGTCCTCATAGTCAAGACCATGACGCTGCCGAAAACCGCGAGCAACAAGTCGCGCTTTGTAACGCTCAATAGATCCATCCGAATGCTTCTTCACTTTGAATACCCATTTTGAGTCAATAACATTTACCCGTGGTGGTGGAGGAACGAGAGTCCATGTCTTGTTACGAAGGAGAGCATGAAACTCCTGCTCCATAGCCTCTCGCCAATGTGGAATGCGCAGGGCAGCCTGATATGAGCGAGGCTCAGAAGATGGATCCGCAACAGCAGCAGCCAAACAAGCAGCCAACCAAGCAACCGTACCATCCGTACGTTCCTTAGGTTTGAAAATGCCACTGCGACTGCGTGTATGTGGTCGAGACACAGGAACCACCGAGGTCGACGGAGCAGCCTGCAACGGGCTGGAGGACGGCGACGTTGACGAGTCAGCCGGTGACGAGGAGCCAGGCACGGTAGCCTCGGACTCAGTCGGCGAAGAAGGCCGGCCCACCGGCGAAACCGGCAGAGCAGACGAAGCAGCTGGCGACTCCGGCATCCCAGACCGGGCCGATGGCGAGCTCGGCATAGTGGGCCGTGGCGCGGCCGGTGTCGCGGGCCGATCCGCTGATGAAGGCGACGTGAGGACCCGAGCCGCGGGCGAAGACGGCGTGACGGGCCGAGCCACGGGCGACTCGGCGGCCGTTGGCGAAAAAGGCCGAGCCGCTGGAGACTCGGCGATCACTGGCGTAGCAGACCGAACAGTGGAGATGCTCGGCGCGACGGGCTCGTCGGGTGACCATGCATGGGCACGCGAATCGATGCCATGCAACAGAGGGCGATCGACATGCCCACCAGAAGACGACGATGATGATGGTGAATCCTCCAACAGCTCCAAACGAGCTCCACGTCCGGTTCCTGCACCATGGTTAGGTAACAGCAAAGGAGAGTATGCAACATCATCAAATTGGTCAGAAGCAACAGAGGATGAATGCAGGGATGGTGGTTCGACAGTGGACACATGAAGGTTGGCAAAGGGAAAAACATGCTCATCAAACACGACGTCCCGAGATATATAGACACGATTAGTGGGAACATGAAGACATTTGTAACCTTTATGAAGAGAGCTATAGCCAAGGAAAACACACTTCTTAGAACGAAACTCAAGCTTACGCTTGTTATATGGACGAAGATGCGGCCAGCGAGCACGCCCAAATACCTTGAGAAAGGTATAATCAGGTTGTTCATTAAGAAGAACCTCAATGGGAGTCTTCATGTTTAAAACACGAGTAGGAGTACGATTGATGAGAAAGCATGCAGTGGTGAAAGCATCACTCCAAAACCGAAACGGTACAGATGCATGGGCCAAAAGAGTAAGACCAGCTTCAACAATATGACGATGCTTACGTTCGACTGAACCATTCTGCTGATGTGTATGTGGACATGCTAAACGATGAGCTATCTCAAGCGACTGAAAGAAGGAGTTGAGGTTGCGATACTCGCCCCCCCAGTCCGACTGAACATGAACAATTTTGTGCTTGAGAAGACGTTCAACATGTTTTTGAAACTGAACAAAAATATCAAACACATCAGATTTGCGTTTAATAAGGTAAAGCCAGGTAAAGCGACTATAAGCATCAACGAAACTGATATAGTAATTATGACCACTGACAGAAGTCTGAGCAGGACCCCATACATCTGAAAACACAAGTTCTAACGGATGTTTCACCTCACGACTGGACTCCGAAAAAGGAAGTTGATGACTCTTCCCCTGCTGACAAGCATCACACACTGCTACATCTTTATTACTAGACAAACTAGGAAGCTCATGACGACGCAAAATATGACGGACAATAGGTGTGGCCGGGTGACCAAGACGAGCATGCCACTGTGACGGAGAGACCCGAACTCCACTGAAAACGCGAGCGACACCAGGATGCTCCAGACGGTAGAGGCCCTGGCACAACCGCCCACTAAGAAGAATGTCCCTCGTGCCCCGATCCTTAATAAAAAGATCAAAAGGGTGAAATTCACAAAGCACATTATTATCATGTGTGAGTTTAGGAACTGAAAGAAGATTGCGGGTCACAGATGGAACGCGAAGAACATTGCGAAGCTGAAGACTCCTATTGGCATGTCTAGTGAGAAGAGATGCTTGACCAATATGAGAGATGTGCATACCTGCTCCATTGGCGGTGTGGATCTTGTCGGAGCCATGATAGGGTTCACGAGTGTGAAGCTTCCCCAGCTCGCTGGTCAGATGCTCTGTCGCCCCAGAGTCCATGTACCAGTGTGGATCGATGGAGTAGGACTGAGTGTGTCCCTGGTGCTTCTGCGGCGCGGGACGATCAGCCATGGCGACCTGACGGGCATTGTTGCGTGTATCTTTGCCATCATTGCCAAGACCAAGGAAGCTTCGCTGGAAGCGCTTATGACACTTGGAGGCCCAGTGCCCATCGCGGCCACAAAGCTGACACACACGTGGACCGCCAGCCCCCGGTAAGGTCGCAGTAGGTGGGGGTGCCAAGGCGGGCGACGGTGGCAGCCCCAAGGGAGACCGGGGTGATGAAGAAGAGCGGCCACCCTTGGTGGCGACGTTGGCTGAGAGAGAGCCAGTGCCCCTGGTGCGGTGAGTCTCGACCCGTTGCTCAGTGAGAAGAAGCCGAGAGAAAATTCGTGTGCCAACATGGGTGTCGAGTTACCCCGCTCGTTGATGATCTCGACTAAGGCATCATACTCCTCATCAAGACCATTGACAATAAACGAGTTGAACTCGGAGTCGGTGAGGGGCTGTCCAATGGAGGCCAATGTGTCGGCAAGGCCCTTGACCTTGTTGTAGAACTCAGTGGCCGTGGAGTCAAGCTTCTGACACTCTCCAAGCTGACGACGGAGTGCAGAGACACGAGCCTGGGACTGCGCTGCAAAGGTGCGCTCAAGGATGGTCCAGGCCTCATGAGACGTCTTCGCGAAGACAACAAGGCCGGCAACTGCCGGCGAGAGCGACCCCTTGATGGAGGAGAGGTTCGCCTGGTCCTGCCCCGTCCAGACGCGATGGGCCGGATTGTAGACCGGACCGTGCACGCTGTCTACCAGCGCGGGTGGGCAGGGAAGCGATCCGTCGACGTAGCCTAGCAGGTAGTGACTCCCCAAGAGCGGGAGAACCTGCGCACGCCAGAAGATGTAGTTGTCTGCGGAGAGCTTGATGGTGATGAGATGACCGAAGTGAAACAGCGGCGGCGAAGACGATCCCATCGAGGAGGCTGCCTGGGGTGCAAACACCATGGAGGCAGCCGGAGGCACCGAAGCCGATGCGGGAGGAGGCGGGACCGCAGCCAGGGCGGGCGCCGCAAAGCTCGCGGCCGGTGCGGATGCCGCAAGGCCCGCGGCCGGGGCGGACGCCGCCAACCCCGCCAGCGGGGCGGTGTGATCCGCTCGCGGCAGGAGCGGCGGGACGACGCCTGCGGAATCCGCAGCGGACGGCGGCGCCGCGGTGTGGACCACGAGGTCACGCCCGAGCGAGGGCGCCGGCGGCGTGGAGAAGACGGAGCCGATGCTCCTTGTCCCGATCGGAGCCGGAACGGAGACGGCATCGAGCGGGAGGTTGAGCAGAGCCGCAAGAGAGGCCGGGAGGAAGCCCGCGGCAGTGGAACCGGTGGTGGCGGCGCTCGACATGGCGGCGGCGCGATCGGTGGCGCGGCAGCGGCGGTGAAGGCGGCGGCGGCGGCGGCGGCGGTGCGGGTATTAGGGTTTAGAAGCGGAAGCGATCGTAACCTAGCGTGATACCATGTAAGACAATAAGTTTTGGGAACCAGCACAACTCTCTAGAGGTGGCTTATCTCATTATATATAATGGTTGTGTTACAATACGTATATAGGTACAGAAGTTATACATAGTCTAACAGTCTAGAGCCATGGACTTGTGGTGGTTGATGCCAGAGAAACACATGGGGGCACGCACGACGTTAACACCTGGAGTCGCGCACACACAAAGCTAGGAGCCTAGCCGGCCGGTCGAAGGATCATCGAAGGACGACCCGTCGCTGCAGGAACGATCCATCTCGACGGCCGGCGTGGCACATGAGGATGAGGCGAAACGTATCACGGCGCACTCCGGCGGTAGTTAGCTATGGCTAATGCTTGTATCGATCGGGGGGGCTACGTGGGCTTGGAATTCCGGGAGCTTTTGACTCGCCATCCATCGTTAGTTGTTGATGAGGTCTCAAGGTAAGTTCACATGCATATGCATGGTGTGTCTCTTCTGCTACTAGGACTGCAAGAAAAGCTCGAGGCTCGTCAGCTTCTCGAGACCGACTTGTATTTTGATTCGACTCGAGATCGAATTGAAGGAAAATGAGCTGAGTATGAGCACTTTATGTAGCTCGATCGAGAAACGAGCTGATCCTGAGCCAGTATTGGCTCGCTCGATTTTAGCTCGATAGCTCGATATCATATAAGTACATTAAATAAGTTTCATATTTATTACCAAGAAATGGTTAGTTTATTACCATATATGTTGTGTGCGAATTTTTCTCCATTTTACTTACTAACAAACATGGAAGCTGAATTAAGAGCGAAGAAAATTTAGGCTCAATATGGTGCGTGATCAGCCATATGTTTAATATCTTGTTATTTGTGCCAAAGTTTGAGAGCAGACGCACCTTCGTTTTCTCCTCTTGCTAGTTCATCCATGATATCTTATCTTGAGTTGAGAAAGAATAAATCGAAATTTATAGTGACTTCTTATGTTGTGGCATATCTTATGTGAAAATTTGCCTCAATTATTCAGAAAAAGATCATCTTATTTAGCTCGAAACTAGCTCAAGATCGGCTCGAGATCGTTATAAAATAAGCACGAGCCACTTTCTACAGCTCAACCTTGAGCTTCGCTTAATTTGAGCTCGCTCGAATTTTAGTATGAGTTGAACTGAGTCTAATCCAACTCGCTCGAACTCGACTCGTTTGCAGCCCTATCCGCTACCATGCATGCAGTATTGTTCTCTGTTGCTTGTTTCCGTGTAATTAAGTTGATTTGTTCAGGATATGTATTTCATTTGGCCGTTTATTTCTGTTTATTTCGCCGATTTCAACGGCACCCTCGTTTGCTACTGCCGACATAATTTCTGCTCTCCGAAAGATAGTAATCCGAAAGCTTTTGTCTTATTGAATATTCATAATATATATATGTCAGCATCACCATTCACAATTGACCTTGCGCGAACCATTGACATGAAGACATGGTTCGAAGATCGCGGTGCAGTGGTGCACCATGTACCACGTGTCAAACACACAGAATCCCTTGCCTCTCGACGAGCCTTCATCATGAGGCGATGGAAAGTCCAGATGATTGACGCATGGATGATCGATCATTACCGCATTATAGCGACTAGACGTCCAAGGCCTAGCTAGGTCGTGCCTACCGGGTCATATTTTATTTTATTATTAGAGTTGTCTAATGGTTGCTAATGTTTATCACCTTTTGCCGGGGGCAGTGCTTATGGTGGAGGTGGAAATCTTTTCGCTTTTGCCAATTCTTAATCAATTCACCTCCCGGGTGACTTGGAAAGACAGGATCGACATCTTGTTGAACTCGACGCATGGAAAAAAGGGAAAGTGGCTAGGAGTACGGGCGGAGAGATGGCAAGGAAATCCGGTACAATTCCACTGGATTAATTAAAAGCTGTGTCATCTGGGTTTAGTGCGGTGATGGGTTGGCTTTGGAAAAAGGTCTCGGGTGATTTCGGACTCAGATTGTGTGCTAGCTTCTCCAACATTTGGAGGCCCCGCTCCGTTGAGGTCCTATCTGGTGCAATACTGCAATCAAGTCATTACCTACACACACACTCACATCATATGCATGTGTCGCCCGTTTTATTTTAGGTTTATTTTCCAGAAAGGAGGCCACTGGCTTTACACCTGGTCCGATCCTTTGTTGAGCTATGCACTCCTTATTCTAGGAGAAGCTCGAACACACCCACAATCATGTGTCAATCATCGTAAAAGAAATTTCGTGAGTTCAGTCTACGCATGGCACGGACAAACAACAAGAGGCGGCTCCTTCTGAAACGGAAACTCGAATGGAAGAAACTGAGATAGAGCACTGAAATTTTATGCTTGTGTGATTAAAAACACCATGATCATCTATCTAAGAAATACGGATTTGCTCCATAACTATTTGCATCACGGGCGAACCGTTCGGCCTAAAACTATATCTCAAGCAACAACAGACGACATGCCTAAAACAAACTAGATGCACTTTCACACATCATCATTCTAGTACTATTTGCACGTCAGATCGTGGGCATCCACCAATTTCAACCCGTTTCCCTGTAGCAACAACAACGAAGCATTGACCAAACTAGTAAACATGCCCGTGCGTTGCACCGGGAGAAAAAAAAAATGATGTGCTTTGCTGGGAAGCAAATGCCAATTATCATTAATTAGGTTGGCCGGGTAGAGGATAAGTTTGATGATGGCAGAAATGATGGATCAATTAACAATAGGATTCTTTGGGGCGCTAGTTCGAAACTTGTGACATGAATCCTAATCAACTAATCGGGTGGACAACCTTATCTTTAGACTAACATATTGATAACAAAACTATTCTACATGTAGTTCTTATTTTGAGTTACTGACATCAGACAATAAAAATATGGTATACTTCGTCCGACGTCCATGCATGCATACTTCTGTCGCTGACCGTGAAATCCTTATTGTATAGATGTTCTAACTTATTGTTCTATTACGATATATGTATGATTCTTTATTGTAATTGCATCTTTGCTTACTCTGTTGCGCCTCAGTTCACAATTAGATGCAATTTGCTTTGTTCTCCTTTTAGATGATTATCATTAAATAAAGTTAACACTATCATACATAGAATTATTAATGTCTTTAAATCATGGTGGTAGGATATAACAACTTCTGTAATTACCTTTGTTCAAGAAAGTAAGCTAGTTCATTAAAGTAGGCTATTTTTGTTTACTATATTCTTTTATTTAAATAATATTTTTGTATTGTGGTATACATATACATAGTTTCAAATAAGTATAACTGATTTAACTAATGACGGCTCATGTGTCGCTAGTGTCCTGTTTTTCATGGATACAATTTGGGAAGCAGAAAAATGTTACGACATTGCAGATCAGGTTAGCTATTGTACTACTATCAGACAATAAAAGTTTTTTCACACATAACAATAGCTTTATTGAGATCAACTAAAGACTCTATTGTCATGACACGTAAATGTGTGTGTTTTGGCATCGATGATTTTTTTGCACACATATGAACCGTGATCAATCCGTCTATGTATGGTGTTTGTTTCCTTTTCAGTTTTGTCAATATGAGTTCCCGAGGACATAAATAGAGTAAAAAAAATTAGAAGTGTCGGCGAGAGTTCATGTCGCTCTGAGCCAACATGAACGCGGCACCGGTGCTCTGGACGGTGTTGAACGTTTCGGACGGGAAGGAACGCGGATGAGGGAGTGGATTTTGGTTGGGACAGGGCAGTCATAATCATGCCCGACAGCGCTTCGGACGCCCGCAATGTCCTTGCGCCGAGTTTTTTCCGTTTTCTCATAAAAAGTAGGTTCAGACCGGGTGCGAACCGATACAGGCTCATATTGGATGGCAAAACATGCCGGGACCGGCGGTCCAGCCGGTTGCGGGCGCTTTGAGTGTCGGCGTTGAAGATGCCCTTACACACTCTTCGAGAGTTTAATAATTCATTTAAAGTATTTTATAAAATTATCAAAAGATTTGAATTCTTATGATTTTGATACGTATTTTTATTATCGAGGTTGTATGATTTGGATGATTATATTTCATTTTCAATGTCTTTTTTGCACAAAAAGTATATTATATGTTCTCATTATGCGTCCATATACTCCGTGTACAAACGGCTGTTAAAAACAAAACAATGCTGGGGCTGAGCGGCCGGCATGTATAATTCCCCATAGGCACGTGTACTTCCACCGCTGTAGAGCTTGCTTATCCACTCGTGTCTCCACCGAGAAGCACATCTGCAATTCTGCTTCTGCCCAGACCGAGCATGTAGCTTCTCTTCCGAGAGATCCACATCCCGACCTCCCGTTGCTCTGGGACACGCCGCCGCTGCCGCTTACGCCTACCGCCGCCAGGATCCCCCCTCCCAAGCTCCACCCGGCCATGGCGCGGGCAGATGGGAAACCCCCCCACTCCACCGGTCATTGCGTGAGCTACACACCCGCGCCACCGGGGAGTCTCCAATGACGGAGATGACCGGCTCCTCTGCAGAGGAGTTGGCACCGGCCAGCTAGAGGCCGCCGTCGCTCCAGCACCGACGGCCACTCACTCTCGTAGAGGCCGGCCCTGTCGCCTTGTTACTACGTCCTCGCCTTGTCCTGTGCTCGTTCGCCATGGATCTTGCTTCAGTGTTCCTCTTTCGGTCTCTGCTCTCTCTGTTTGCTGATTTGCAGCCAGCAACACACCAATTTGGTGTCTTATTTTCCACTTTTACTCGCTCAAATAGTCTATAAATTTATCTGTTTGTTGATTCTCTAGTCAGCTTGCTGATTTCCGGGCAACTCGCGATGGTATATAAATTGGTGCCGCCTCCCCGCCATGGCCGCCGCCCCCCACAAGCTTGCACCGCGGTGGTCCGCCGCTCCGACGCCGAAGAACTCCTCACTCCGGCCGACTCTCCATGTTTTCCTCCTTCATCTCCACGCATGCCTCCCGCCTCGCTGCCGTCGCCTGATGCGGGCACCCGAGCGCAGCGCCGCCTCCCTGCCATGGCCGCCCCGGCAAGTTAGAAACTTCGCCCGTCCACGCAGATCGAGCAAGGGGAGGCCGGCGGACGGGCGGATCAACGCGGGAGGCTTGGTTGTGGCTGGATCCAGGGCGCGGCGGAGCAGAGGATGTGGATCCGGGCAGTGGCGGCCGGATCCCGTCAGAGTCGTGGGCGGAGGCGGGCGGCGCGGCTGCCGGCGAAGCTCGGGGCGGCCATGGCGGCGCTGCAATGAGAGGGGGAGAGAGATGGGGAGAGGGAGGGAGGAAGGAGATGGAGGAGGAGAAGGCAGAGGCGGCGACATGATCTGGTCGCGGCGGCGGTGATCTCCGGTGAGGCCGGCCGGCACGGCGACGCGACAGAGGAAAGCGGGGTCGGGGCGAGCGCATGGCGCGGAGCCGAGCTCCCTGGCTTGGACGCACACGTTTCTGCTCCTAAAAAGGACTGCGGGTAGGGTAGAAACAAATGCAGGGCCGTTTCTATAAAAACGAAGCGTTTTCTTAGGTACCGACTTAAAAGTAGGATTGCGGGTTGAATTCTCAAAAATAGAAGGACTTTTATGCAAATATACCGACGACGTACGACCAGAAGCAGTAGCCGCTTTATTAGTATATATATATATATATATATATATATATATATATAGGTAAAGATAAAGATTACCTGGTACCTTATTTAAAGGAAAGCGATGAAGCTTTTCGTGCGTGATCTTGTCGGCGCATGGACACTTTGGCGTACGCCGTAAACCACCGAGCTCGCGTCCTCTTCTCGTTCCAGGACAGGACAAATTTGCGCCCTATTCTTACTGGAGTGCACACAAGGACATGTCTCCACGATGCTGAAATCCATTTATATACTATAAGAAGCCCGTGCATTGCAACGGGGTCACATTAAATTTAAGAGTTCAATATTACGACATTGGTGACCTTTTTTACCATCAAATCCTCACACACACTCTCTCTCCCTCCCTCTTCCTCACTCTCTTTCCCACTCTCCCTCTCTCTAACACACACACATATCCATCTTATTGGGTACGGGACCATAATTCATCTATTTCACACACACACGCTAGTGCATAACAATATGGATTATGTGTATTATATTTGCCACCAGAACTGAGGGAATTAACTTTAAGACTTCAATATTCTGATCATGGGTTATTTAGGCTGGCGTATATGGGAAATCAAAGCTAAAAATGACTCGATGTGTTAGAGATACATCAATAAATATTGTAAGAAGTGATAAAAACAAATCTGCAGCAACTCGCGGCCCCACGAACTCGTATTCGCAATGAGCAAGTTAGTGAGGCCGCCACGGTAGGCTAGCACCAAAGGACAAGGGCAACAACTGCCTTCCCATCCAACCTACTGATTATGCTGGCGCTACTTTCATCCTAAGGCCATGAGGACCGCTAGTGTGTTGCCACGTACGGAGAAACTACGAACTGAAATTTTCATCCAAATCATGAAAAATGTTAATGTTCCTCTCCTCTCCCATACGTCGTGTGAACATACCCAATTTGTGGTTGGCTCGCTACATTCAGCGTAGCTCTGATGTGCACTGTCCTCGCTCTTGATTAGTTGCCGCAGTGCCACGCATCTACGCCAACAACCTGGGGAAACAAATGCAAATGTTACACCGAGTCAAAATCAACCATCCCACAATCGTAACAATAGAAAAGATAATAACCAAAATTTAACAGAAGAACTACTGCTTGGCTCCCAGATCCATCTTGATAGTCATTGATCTGGCTGCTGAGCTTCTCCTAGTCGTCTCAACATCACGTCATTACCAAACATGTAGTGGATGCCTAGTGGGACAAGGATTGAGAAATAACATGAGGTGAAAATACGATGGCTGTCAATTCCATAAGACAATCCAAGTAATTTGACAAAACAGATCGGAAGCATCTTGTATAATCTCAAAAAAGCAACTAAAAATATGAGAAATGAATTGATGAAAATCAGCCCCTGCTCTCATTCATGCTTGCTTTTGTAATGGGAGGCAAGGAATGGGGATACCGGGAGAAGAAAGGAGCACATGGACGGCAAGCCTCCACCACCAGCAAGTGGGGTTGCTTCACATCCAATCTCCACGGCCGCCGCCTCCATGGGGATGAACTCCCATGTTCACAACCGGGCTCCCAATCGGCCGCTGCCTCGCCGACCTTGACGACGAAGTAGTCCCTCCCTTCGATCCCATTCGCAACGGAGGCAACACCCATCCCAGCGGACGCGGTGAGATCCCTACTGGATTGTGGTCGCACCTTCCCAAACCTCACCGCGGGACACATGAGAGGGCGCCGTTGCCATGGTCAGGCTTGGATGGGGAAAGGAGGCGACATAGCAGCAACAGCGCCTTCGCCGGGATTGGTGGCGACGGCGGCAGCGAGCGAGCGGGAGGACAGCGGTGAGAGAGAGTAGGGGGGTGGTGGCGGCAGTCCATCGGTCGCTATGACGTGAGAGGAGGATGGGGATGGGGCTGCGATCTGGATGTATGGAGCGGTCGAGAGGAGGGGAAGCAGGCGGCTGGGTTTTTCCATTGTGCGGGGTTTGGGGGAGGTCAAACGAGAGGGTTTTTTTCGTGCGGGAGGCAGAGCAACAAGGGCGGACGTAGAGAGACGGGACGCGGTTGGTTGGCAGAAAACGGAAAGCTACGCATTTTTTTAGGCAGTAGAGATGATTGATGATAAGAAAGGGAAAATCACATCAATATAAGGAAATATCCCATCAATACTTGATTGATTGTGATTTATTTTTTATATGGTAACTAATCTGATGAGTTTATGTGGGTGGTCCATCAATACTTGATTGATTGTGATTTATTTTTTATATGGTAACTAATTTGATGGGCTTATGTGGGTGGTGAAGCGAAAAGGCAGGTGGGAGGAGACGAAATAAAACCAGCGAAATAAAACCAATGCAAGTGGTGAGACGGAAAAAAAACAGCGAAAAATAACCGGCAGACTATTCACCAACTGCTCCATTAGGAGTAGAGATAGTCGTTTCAGGATGCATCTTAACAGCTCGTGTGCACTGGCGAGTCTTAGCTTTTGCTGCGAATCAGGGTGTTCAGGGTGTGTATGCAGCTTCTGTTTTCCTGGAAGCTCCCGGAAGCTCTCCTCCTTCAAGCTCCGGCTCCGCCGCCTGCAGAGTCAACGGTCTATCCATCACTACCAGCATTTACGTAGTTGCCGACGGCCTCATCTATGCCGACGGCACCCGTCGGCATAGATGGACATATGCTGATGGCCAGAGGCAGGCCGTAGGCGTAGAATAGCCGTCGGCGTATGTTTAACTATGCCGACGGGGCCGTCGACATAGATGAAGCCGTCGGGACCGTTCGAGATACGCCTACGGGGATCGTCGGCATATCCCAGGCCCACCTACCCAGTCAATGCTGACCGTTTGACGGCGTTGAACCTACGCTGGCGGGAGGTAACGGCGGCCCTCCGCATATATATGCTGACGGTTATGCCGTCGGCATAGACTTGCTGACATCACCGATTCGTGTCGTCGACACGTCATCGATCCGAGCGAGGGCGGGGCCGTTGTGTGGCAGACATATGCCTACGGCATAGCCATCGGCAAAGGCCTGGCGCATGCCCCTCTGCCACATCATCGATCCGTGGGACTGTACCTCCGTGTGCGCAGCTATGCCAACGGCCTTGCCGTCAGAATACATTTATTTTATTTTTATTTTTTTATTTATATTTTATATTATTTTTTGTTTTTCCATAAGATAATTATGCCGTATCTAAAAATACATACCCCGATGGTATATCGATTGCCCCCCGTTACAAACGTCGTTGCTGTCGTCGTGTCATGGAGGGGGGAAACGGTCGACATGGAGGAAATCTGGTTAGTGGGGGGATTCGGGGTGTACCTATGTCACCGAAACATCGCACGGGTCCCGATGCATATGTGAAAGTGTTCAGGCATGCGTAGACGCCCGTCTTGGGGCTCCGCGGTGTGGCCCCCCCTCCACGCATGGCAGTGCCGCCGTCACTTGGAGGGAGCCAAATCCCAGAGACACGTGCCGCCTCTTCGGACATGCCACCACACCACCCCGCATGTATGAGGTCCCAATGCGACGCTCCGGTTGCATTGCTACCCCCACAGGACCCCTGTCCCGCCTAACCCTGTAGCGTTTGACCACGAGATCTAGCCCTTTGACTTTGCACGGATGGACTTTGACCAGTGGACCTCTCCACCCGGTTGTGTTAGATCAGCCCATAGGAACACTTTGGAGCAACATTCGGGCCAGACCTACAGCAAGATCCCCTCCGTGTAGACCCGACACGTCCGTTCCCCCCTCCAGGTGCCGGCGGAGACGCCGTCCGTGAGGGGGGGCACACCCCGGAGACGCGTGCGGCCTCTTCGGACATGCCACCACACCACCTCGCATGTATGAGGTCCCGGTGCGACGCTCCGGTGGCATTGGTACCCCCACAGGGCCCCTGTCCCGCCTAACCCTGTAGCGTTTGACCACGAGATCTAGCCCTTTGACTTTGCACGGACGGGCTTTGACCAGTGGACCTCTCCACCCGGTTGTGTTAGGTGAGCCCATAGGAACACTTTCGAGCAACATCCGGGCTAGACCCACAGCAAGATCCCCTCCGTGTAGACCCGACGCGTCCGTTCCCCCCTCCAAGTGCCGGCAGCGGCGCCGTCCGTAAGGGAGGGGCACACCCGAGAGACGCATGCCGCCTCTTCGGACATGCCACCACACCGTACGGTATGTATGAGGTCCCGGTGCGATGCTCCGGTGGCATTGCTACCCCCACAGGGCCCCCGTCCCACCTAAGCCTGTAGCGTTTGAGCACGAGATCTAGCCCTTTGACTTTGCACGGACGGGCTTTGACCAGTGGACCTCTCCACCCGGTTGTGTTAGGTCAGCCCATAGGAACACTTTGGAGCAACATCCGGGCCAGACCCACAGCAAGATCCCCTCCGTGTAGACCCGACGCGTCTGTTTTCCCCCTCCAAGTGCCAGAAGTGGCGCCGTCCATGGGGGGCACACCCCAGAGATGCGTGCCGCCTCTTCGGACATGCCACCACACCGTACGGCATGTATGAGGTCCCGGTGCGATGCTCCGGTGGCATTGCTACCCCCACAGGGCCCCCGTCCCGCCTAACCCTGTAGCATTTGACCACGTGATCTAGCCCTTTGACTTTGCATGGACGGGCTTTGACCAGTGGAACTCTCTCCACCTAGTCGTGTTAGGTCAGCCCATAGGAACAATTTGGAGCAACATCCGGGCCAAAGGCATAGTAAGATCCCCTCCGTGTAGACCCGACACGTCCGTTTCCCCCCTCCAGGTGTCGGCGGCGGTGCCGTCCGTGAGGGGGGCCACACCTCGAAGACGCGTGCCGCCTCTTCGGACATGCCACCACACCGTACGGCATGTATGAGGTCCCGGTGCGACGCTCCGGTGGCATTGCTACCCCCACAGGGCCCCCGTCCCGCCTAACCCCGTAGCGTTTGACCACGAGATATAGCCCTTTGACTTTGCACGGACGGGCTTTGACCAGTGGACCTCTCCACCCGGTTGTGTTAGGTCAGCCCATATAAACACTTTGGAGCAATATTCGGGCCAGACCCACAGCAAGATCCACTCCATGTAGACCCGAGGTGTCCGTTTCCCACCTCCAGGTGCCGGCGGCGGCACCGTCCGTGAGGGGGCACACCCCGGAGACGCGTGCTGCCTCTTCGGACATGCCACCACACCACCCGGCATGTATGAGGTCCCGGTGCGACACTCCGGTGGCATTGCTACCCCCACAGGGCCCCTGTCCCGCTGAACCCTGTAGCGTTTGACCACGAGAACTAGCCCTTTGACTTTGCACAGACGAGCTTTGACTAGTGGACCTCTCCACCCGGTTGTGTTAGGTCAGCCCATTGGAACATTTTGGAGCAAGATCCGGGCCAGACCCACAGCAAGATCCCCTCCATGTAGACCCGACGCGTCCATTCCCCCCCTCCAGGTGCCGGCGGCGGCGCCGTCCGTGAGGGGGGCACACCCCGGAGACGCGTGCCGCCTCTTCGGACATGCCACCACATCGTACGACATGTATGAGGTCTTGGTGCGACGCTCCGGTGGCATTGCTACCCCCCCCCCAGGGCCCCCGTCCCGCCTAACCCTGTAGCGTTTGACCACGTGATCTAACCCTTTGACTTTGCACGGACGGGCTTTCACCAGTGGAACTCTCCACCCGGTCGTGTTAGGTCAGCCCATAGGAACACTTTGGAGCAACATCCGGGCCAAAGGCATAGTAAGATCCCCTCCGTGTAGACTCGACGCGTCCGTTTCCCCCCTCCAGGAGCCGGCGGCGATGCCGTCCGTGAGAGGGGGGCACACCCTGGAGACGCGTGCTTCCTCTTCGGACATGCCACCACACCGTACGACGTGTATGAGGGCCCGGTGCGACGCTCCGGTGGCATTGCTACCCACCCAGGGCCCCCGTCTCGCAGTGTAGACCTTACGGGCGTGGCTGCCGCCGTATCCCGGAGGGGGGAAACGGCCACGTCGGGCTGACATGGAGGGAATCTTTGGGTGGGTTGGGCCAGGATGGTGTTGGGGGTGCAGCTATGGGCTGGGCTACGACAACCAGGTGAAAAGGTCCACCGGTCAAACCCAGTCCGGCGGAAGTCAAAGAGCTAGATCCGGCGGTCGTCTGTGTCAGGGTTAGACTGGATGGGGTACCGGAGGGGGGTAGCAATGCCGCCAGGTGTTGCGGTGGGCCCTCCTACGCTTATGGAAGCGTGGTGGCACGCTCAGGCACCCGACACACGGCTCCGAGGTGTGCCCCTCTCACGGGCGTCGCTGCCGCCATGTCTCGGAGGGGGGAAATGGCCACCACAGCTTACACACGACAAACTGAAAAATAGTAATAATTGAATTTATAAAAAACACCGGCATCCATCATGGAAAATGGACTATCACGGTGAAACCTTCAGACCCGGGCACCGGGCCGGTAACTGAATGTTTCACCGTAATTGTCCATTTTCTTAACAGAAGTCTAATGAATACCGGAGCTCACGTCGTATGGATTAGCCAACTATTTAAACAGGTCATGTTGCTTGTCTTTGGGCGAGGTGGGACTATTTTTTACAGTATGTTGAGAGTCACACATATGCCGTAATAAAAAAATAAAAAATGCAAAGTATCTATGCTGACGGCTTAGCCGTCGACATACATTACAAGAAATATGTCAACTAGTGACCTTCTGTCAGTGACCCTGAAAGAATTGGTCATAGATCTATGACCATTTCAGACCAATTGGTCAAAAGCTGTTCGGGGGGACTCCAAACCCTAAACTATAACGACCATTTTGGTCAGAAAGGCCGTAATTTCCTTACACGAAATGGTCATAAAGCAGATAGCACTGGTCTGTTGCCTTATTTCTAGCTGATCATGACCAATATAGATGGTCATAACCTTGTAAATTGTAGTGAGTTGCTATGACCAGGCGCCACCTCATTAGTTTTGCCTATGTGTCATGTCCATGTGGCAGTTTTTGCCCTAGGTTGTGAAGCAACCTATATTTCTGTCATTCCCAAAATTCCCAAAAAAATCACATAAATTCTTTGGATCATATAATCGTCAAATATGTAAAAAAACTTCTTTGCCTAGTTCAAAGATAATTCAAAAATATTCATTTTCCTATTCTGTTCAGAAAAACACTTTGTGAAGGAAGTACCACTTTGGCATGTTGCTACGTCTTGAGCTTGCATTGGTTTTCCTCGAAGAGGAGAGGGTGATGCAGCAAAGTTTAGCGTAAGTATTTCCCTCAGTTTTGAGAACCAAGGTATCAATCCAGTAGGAGGCTCCTCAAAAGTCCCACGCACCTACACAAACAAACTAAGAACTCGCAACCAACGCAATAAAGGGGCTGTCAATCCCTTCACGGCCACTTACGAAAGTGAGATCTGATAGAGATAGTAATATATTTTTGGTATTTTATAAGATAGATGCAAAAAGTAAAGACGTAAATAAAGATAGATTGAAAGCAAATATGATAAGAGATAGACCCCGGGGCCATAGGTTTCACTAGAGGCTTCTCTCGAGAGCAAAAGTATTACGGTGGGTGAACAAATTATTGTCGAGCAATTGATAGAAGCAAATAATTATGAGATTATCTAGGCATGATCATGTATATAGGCATCACGACCATAACAAGTAGACCGACTCCTGCCTGCATCTACTACTATTACTCCACACATCGACCGACTCCTGCCTGCATCTAGAGTATTAAGTTCATAAGAACAGAGTAACGCCTTAAGCAAGATGACATGATGTAGAGGGATAAACACATGCAATATGATATGAACCCCATCTTGTTATCCTCAATGGCAACAATACAATACGTGTCTTGCAACCATTTCTGTCACTGGGTAAGAACACCGCAAGATTGAACCCAAAGCCACTACAGGAAACAGGTAATTTGCCGTCTGTGGATCACGGACGGCAAAGACCTAATTCCAGACGGCAAAGACTTTGCCGTCAGGAAGCAGACGGCAAAGTCAGACGGCAAAGATAAATCGGCAAAGAATACTTTGTCGTCTGCTGTTTGTCGGGATGACGGCAAAGAGTTTGCCGTCTGTCAATAGGGTTTGTCGTCAGCAGACTAGCCAGATGGCAAAATGTGCCAACAGACGAAGCGGTCGCGTTGACGGACGGCGTCAAGTACTTTGTTGTTAGTTACGCTATGTCTTTGTTGTCTTCCTCGTATGCCCAGACGGCAAAGAAAATATTTTTATTTAAAAAGAAACAAAACAACACTACAAGTGCAGAGGCCGTAGATGGCCGAAGGCATATGGAAAATCTTTCACAGCAATATGAGGAACAAACGGATTTTTACAAGACAGAAGTATTCTGTTTATATACTATATCCATCATCACAGTATTTACACAATATAATGTTCTCCATTTATAAGAAGAACGAACAAACCAAAAAACAACAAAAAAACGATTACAAAATAGACGAACTGGCCCTTGCCAGCCTCCAGATCTGAGCACGGGCGTCCAGCTAGAGGAGGCGAATGGTGGTCTTCCAGCGGAGTTGACCATCGCGCCATGGAGCCCCTGGATTGGAGAAGTACATGGCACAGTTAAAGCAATATCAGATCCATGGTAACTTCAGTTTAAGACGAACTTCTCACGCCCAGGAAGCCTACCAGATCTCGTCGCCCGCCACCTCAAACCTGATTCAGGTGCCATGGGGAAGGAGAGTAGCCCCTGGGCCTTCTTCTTCAAGCCCGTCGCATCGCTCATCATCTCTGGGCTGCTTGTCGACGGCGTCGTCATCGCCGGCCACGGCGCCCTCCGCATGCCAGAGGACCTGCCGTGTTGAAGGGCGGCGGCGGTTGACGAGCATGGGAGGACACTCCCGCGCCGGCGAGGCGGGGTCGACCAGCGGCGGGTCGCAGGTGGGGAGGACGAGGAAGATCCCGCATTGGCCTCCGGCTCAGGCGACGGAGAGGAGGGGTCGAACGGCGGCGGTTGACGAGCAGGGGAGGAGAAGGAAGATCCTGCGTCGGCCTCTGCTCAGGCGATGGTGAGGCGGGTCGACCGGCGGCGGCTGACGAGCAGGGGACGAGGAGGAGCTCTGGACCGGGCGGAGTTTGTGCGGCAGAGAAGGGATCGAGGAAGAGATAGGGTCGGGCGTGGGAGAGAGATTGTGGTGGGCCTTGGGGATAAGAGAGAGAGTGAATGGTGGGATGGGTGGGTGGGCATGCGTGGTGAGAGAAGGAGGCAGGTGCGGGCGGCCCAGATCGTGCCACCTCATCGATCCGTGGGATCGATCCGTGTGTTGTGCTTTCTCTTTGCCGTCTGTGATTTTTTTTACAGACGGCAAAAAGAGCTCTTTGCCGTCTGTAAAAAAAATCCCATACGGCAAAGAGTCTTTGCCGTCTATGTTTTTTTTACAGACAACAAAGTATGGATTTGCCGTCAGTTGTTCTTTGCCGTTAGTCGCTGTCGGCAAAATTTGGCTTTGCCGTCTAGCCCATGAAATGCTGACGGCAAAGAATAGTACTGACGGCAAATCTCTTGTTTCCCTTAGTGAGCTAAACACTTCTCCCATGGCAATAAAGATCAATCTAGTAGGCCAAACCAAACTAATAATTCGAAGAGACTTGCAAAGATAACTCAACCTTACATAAAAGAATTCAGAGAAGATTCAAATATTTTTCATAGATAAACTTGATCATAAACCCACAACTCATCGGATCTCGACAAACACACCGCAAAAAGAGATTACATCGAATAGATCTCCACAATAGAGGGGGAGAACATTGTATTGAGATCCAAAAAGAGATAAGAAGCCATCTAGCTAATAACTATGGACCCATAGGTCTGTGGTAAACTACTCACAACTCATCGGAGGGGCAAGGGTGTTGATGTAGAAGCCCTCCATGGTCGATTCCCCCTCCGGCAGAGTGACGGCGAAGGATCCAAGATGAGATCTCGCGGATACAGAAGGTTACGACGGTGGAAATTGTGTTTCGTGGTGCTCCTGGATGTTTTCGGGGTCCGTAGGTATATATAGGAGGAAGAAGTATGTCGGTGGACGCCCGAGGGGCCCACGAGACAGGGGGCGCGCCCTACAGGGGGGGGCGCCCTCCTATCTCATGGAGGCTCCGGCTGTTTTTTGACTTACACTCCAAGCTCTCCGGATCAGATTTGTTCCAAAAATCACGCTCGCGAAGGTTTCATTCCGTTTGGACTCCGTTTGATATTCCTTTTCTTCGAAATACTGAAATAGGCAAAAAAAACAGCAATATGGGCTGGGCCTCCGGTTAGTAGGTTAGTCCCAAAAATGGTAATAATGTATAAAATAAAGTCCATAAACATCCAAAACAGGTAATATAATAGCATGGAACAATAAAAAATTATAGATACGTTGGAGACGTATCAAGCATCCCCAAGCTTAATTCCTGCTCGTCCTCGAGTAGGTAAATGATAAAAGGAGAATTTTTGATGTGGAATGCTACCTAGCATAATTCATAATGTAATTTTCTTCATTGTGGCATGAATGTTCAGATCCAAATGAATACAAAATAAAAGTTCATATTGATATAAGAAATAGTAACACTTCAAGCATACTAATCAAAGTAATCATGGCTTCTCAAAATAACATGGCAAAAGAAAGTTCATCCCTATAAAATCATATAGTTAGGCTATGCTTCATTTTCGTCACACAAAGATGTTCCCAACTTCTATACCCCCGATGACAAGCCAAGCAATTGTTTCATACTTAAATAATCTCAAAAAAATTCAACCTTCACGCAATACATGAGCGTGAGCCATGGATATAGCATTATGGGTGGAATAGAATATGATGATGGGGATTGTGTGGAGAAGACAAAAAAGGAGAAAGTCTCACATTGACGAGGATAATCAACGGGCTATGGAGATGCCCATCGATTGATGTCAACATAAGGAGTAGGGATTTCCATGCAACGGATGCACTAGAGCTACAAATGAATGCTCAACAAAGGAAAATTAGTGGGTGTGCATCCAACTTGCTTGCTCATGAAGACCTAGGGCATTTGAGGAAGCCCATCGTAGGAATATACAAGCCAAGTTCTATAATGAAAACTTCCCACTATTATGAAAAAGACAACTTATAAGACTCACTATATGAAAAACATGGTGCTACTTTGAAGCACAATATACGAGACTCACTACATGAAGAACAAGGTGCTACTTTGAAGCACAAGTGTGGAAAAAGAGATAGTAACATTGCCCTTTTTATTTATTTTTTTTCTTTTTTTCTTTTTTCACTTTTTTGGGGCCTTTCTTTTTTTTCTTTTGGCCTTTCTTTTTTTTTCTCTTTTTTTTCTTTGGGCAATGTTCTAATAATGATGATCATCACACTTTCATTGATTACAACATAAGAATTACAACTCAAAACTAGAACAAGATATGACTCTATATGAATGCCTCCGGCGGTCTACCGGGATGGTGCAATGAATCAAGAGTGACATGTATGAAAAATAATGCATGGTGGCTTTGCCACAAATACGATGTCAACTACATGATCATGCAATGGCAATATGACAAAAGTAAAGTGTGTCATGATAATGAATGGAACGATGGAAAGTTGCATGGCAATATATCTCGGAATGGCTATGGAAATGCCATAATAGGTAGGTATGGTGGCTGTTTTGAGGAAGATATAGGGAGGTTTATGTGTGATAGAGCGTATCATATCACATTGTTTGGATGCACCGGCGAAGTTTGCACCAACTCTCAAGGTGAGAAAGGGCAATGCACGGTACCGAAGAGGCTAGCAAAGGCGGAAAGGTAAAAGTGTGTATAATCCATCAACTCAACATTAGTTAAAAGAACTCATATACTTATTGCAAAAATTTAGAAGTCATCAAAAATCAAGTACTACGTGCATGCTCCTAGGGGGGTAGATTGGTAGGAAAAGACCATCGCTCGTCCTCGACCGCCACTCATAAGGATGCACAAGCCAAGTACACTTCATGTTTCAAATTTGTTACACAACTTTAACCATACGTGCATGCTAAGGGACTTGCTCACTTCAACACAAGCATTCTTTGAATTCATAATCACCCAACTATCATGACTTTAATATCACTACCTCCATATCTCAAAACAATTATTAAGTATCAAGTTGATCATAGCATCCAATTCACTTCCTATGATAGTTTTTATTATACCCAACTTGGATGCTCATCATTCTAGGACCAACTTTATGATAATAGCAAATACCATGCTGTTCTAAAAGACTCTCAAAATAATATAAGTGAAGCATGAGAGACTAGCAATTTCTTCAAAATTAAGACACCACCGTGCTCTAAAAGATATAAGTGAAGCACATAGAGTATTCTAGCAAATTCTAATCAAATAGGCTTCTCCCAAAAGGTGTGTACAGCAAGGTTGATTGTGGTAAACTAAAAAGCAAAGAATAATATAATACACGACGCTCCAAGCAAATCACATATCATGTAGCGAATAAAAATATAGCTCCAAGTAAAGTTACCAATGAACGAAGATGAAAGAGGGGATGCCTTCCCGGGGCATCCCCAAGCTTAGGATTTTGGCTATTCTTGAATATATTGGGGTGCCTTGGGCATCCCCAAGCTTAGGCTCTTGACACCCTTTATTTCATAGTCCATAAAAGCTTTACCCAAAACTTGAAAACTTCACAACACAAAACTCAACAGGAAATCTTATAAGCTCCGTTAGTGAAAGAAAACAAAACCACCACATAAGGTACTGCAATGAACTCATTCTTTATTTATTTTGGTGTTAAACCTACTGTATTCCAACTTCTTTATGGTTCATAGACTGAATTACTAGCCATAGATGCATTGAAATAAGCAAACAACACACGAAAAACAGAATCTGTCAAAAAAAGAACAGTCTGTAGCAATCTGTAACTAAGCAAACTTATGGAACTCTTAAAATCGTACCAAAATAGGACGTACTGTACAATTTGTCTATTGATCAGCAGCAAAAAGAATCAATGCAAAAGCACGTTTATGTGATTTATTGATTTTTTTTCTTGTGAGCGCAAAGTTTCTGTTTTTCAGCAGAATCAAATCAACTATTATCGTAGGTTATCCTATAGGTTCTACTTGACACAAACACTAATTAAAAGATAAAAACACATCTGAAAAGAAGGTATATGCAAGATTTATTCCTAAACAGGAGCAAAAACAAAGAACATAAAGAAAATTGGGTTGCCTCCCAACTAGCGCTATCGTTTAACGCCCCTAGCTAGGCATAAAAGCGAAGATAGATTTAACTAGTGTCATCTTTGGCACTAGATTCATAAGTAGACCACTTATAATATTTAGGGGTTTCTCCCTTTTGAGCAATAAATAAACCTTTGGGCAAAAATTCAAGAAAATCGTTTGTAGCGAAAGGTTCCTTAACGATAGAAAGGCAATTGGGATGAACACTTATGGATTTGAGGTCCGCGTCTCTCTTACTAGAAGTTTCACCTTTATTTTTAGGAACATAGATAAACTTGGTGGTTTTTGTAGGGGGTTTTGGAGTGTTTTTCATGGGAGAAAAATCCAAATCTAAGTTGGTAATTATATCCTCAAGTTTACCAATTCTAACAGAACCAAGATCTATTTTTTCATTAACTATAGGTTCTTTCTCTTTAAGATTTTTCAAAGTAACTCCAACCCTAGATTCATATTGGGTGATAAGATTACGAATCTTTTTATCTAATTTTTCAAATCAACTCAACAGTGGCAATTTTATTTTCAATAATATCAAGCCTTTGCATAACGTGTTCTAAAGTTAAAGCAGTTCCATTAACCAAAAGAGGTGGAGGGACAAACAAATCTAAAATAGCATTATAAGCATCAAACGTATGGCTACTCAAGAAATCACCTCCGGCAACAATATCAAGAACACATCTATTCCAAGGAGTAATGCCTACATAAAAATTGCAAAGAAGAACGGAAGTAGAAAGCTTCCTAGAAGATTTATTTTGAGCATTGCAAATTCTATGCCAAGCATCCTTTAAAATTTCTCCCTCCCTTTGCTTAAAATTAAGAATTTCATGTTCGGGAGTAATAACGAGGATAGGGAGACTAGCCATAATGACGATACAAACGAGCAAACACACGAGCAACGGAAAAAAGGTAAGCAAAAAGGGAGGAGGAGATTGGGAAAGAGAGGGCGAATAAAACGGAGAGGGTGAAGTGGGGGAGAGGAAAACGAGAGGCAAATAATGTAAATCCGAGGGAGATGGGTTTGTGATGGGTACTTGGTATGTCTTGACTTGAGCGAAGACCTCCCCGGCAACGGTGCCAGAAATCCTTCTTGCTACGTCTTGAGCTTGTGTTGGTTTTCCTCGAAGAGGAGAGGGTGATGCAGCAAAGTGTAGCGTAAGTATTTCCCTCAGTTTTGAGAACCAAGGTATCAATCCAGTAGGAGGCTCCTCAAAAGTCCCACGCACCTACACAAACAAACTGGGAACTCGCAACCAACGCAATAAAGGGGTTGTCAATCCCTTCACGGCCACTTACGAAAGTGAGATCTGATAGAGATAGTAATATATTTTTGGTATTTTATAAGATAGATGCAAAAAGTAAAGACGCAAATAAAGATAGATTGAAAACAAATATGATAAGAGATAGACCCGGGGGCCATAGGTTTCACTAGAGGCTTCTCTCGAGAGCAAAAGTATTACGGTGGGTGAACAAATTACTGTCGAGCAATTGA
The DNA here is from genome assembly GCF_018294505.1 of Triticum aestivum. Taxonomy (NCBI): domain Eukaryota; kingdom Viridiplantae; phylum Streptophyta; class Magnoliopsida; order Poales; family Poaceae; genus Triticum; species Triticum aestivum. The sequence goes on from NC_057813.1 coordinate 109,263,443, forward strand.
TAGAAAAGCGAATAATAAATGAGATTATCTAGGCATGATCATGTATATAGGCATCACGTCCATAACAAGTAGACAGACTCCTGCCTGCATCTACTACTATTACTCCACACATCGACCGACTCCTGCCTGCATCTAGAGTATTAAGTTCATAAGAACAGAGTAACGCCTTAAGCAAGATGACATGATGTAGAGGGATAAACACATGCAATATGATATAAACCCCATCTTGTTAACCTCGATGGCAACAATACAATACGTGTCTTGCAACCCTTTCTGTCACTGGGTAAGAACACCGCAAGATTGAACCCAAAGCTAAACACTTCTCCCATGGCAAGAAAGATCAATCTAGTAGGCCAAACCAAACTGATAACTCGAAGAGACTTGCAAAGATAACTCAATCATACATAAAAGAATTCAGAGAAGATTCAAATATTATTCATAGATAAACTTGATCATAAACCCACAATTCATCGGATCTCGACAAACACACCGCAAAAAGAGATTACATCGAATAGATCTCCACAAGAGAGGGGGAGAACATTGTATTGAGATCCAAAAAGAGAGAAGAAGCCATCTAGCTAATAACTATGGACCCATAGGTCTGTGGTAAACTACTCACAACTCATCGGAGGGGCAAGGGTGTTGATGTAGAAGCCCTCCATAGTCGATTCCCCCTCCGGCAGAGTGCCGACAAAGGCTCCAAGATGAGATCTCGCGGATACAGAAGGTTACGGCGGTGGAAATTGTGTTTCGTGGTGCTCCTGGATGTTTTCGGGGTCCGTAGGTATATATAGGAGGAAGAAGTACGTCGGTGGACGCCCGAGGGGCCCATGAGACAGGGGGCGCGCCCTATAGGGGGACGCGCCCTCCTATCTCGTGGAGGCTCCGGTTGTTTCTTGACTTGCACTCCATGCTCTCCGGATCAGATTTGTTCCAAAAATCACGCTCCCGAAGGTTTCATTCCGTTTGGACTCTGTTTGATATTCCTTTTCTTCGAAATACTGAAATAGGCAAAAAAAACAGCAATATGGGCTGGGCCTCCGTTTAGTAGGTTAGTACCAAAAATGATAATAATGTATAAAATAAAGCCCATAAACATCCAAAACAGGTAATATAATAGCATGGAACAATAAAAAATTATAGATGCGTTGGAGACGTATCACATGTAGTACCCATTTTCTATAGTGCTTTCCTATGCCCAAATAACCATCCTCCACCAAATGCCAGCTCAATCCATTCATTATTTTGAGCCCAGCTTCAACATTCATATTTATGTCTAGTGTGGTACTTTGCAAAGCAAGTACCACCTAGGCTCCTCCTTTTGAGCTGAAAAATTGTGAAGACGGTCTTATTAGTAACTGATCATCCTCACCCAAAACTTATGCCCATTAGCCATGTGCATTTCCTGTACCGCTAATCAAACACTTGGCTACTTATTCCTGTTTGAGCATCGATCGGTCTCCTCGTGAGAATCTTATGTTGTGATTTTCTTACTAGCACCTACCTGGGGAGTGCCCAACCCACTAGACATGCCTAGGCCGCCCAGAACACATGGCAACGCCATGGTCACGCGGTGACCTCGCGGCGGGCATGCGAATTTACGCGCTCTAGAGTTGGGGCCCTCGGCCATTGTCCAAACCTCAACGTATCGCCACCAAACCATGTATTTCTGATTAAATAGGTACTTATGTAACTAGAAATGATTTTTGGAAAAAATAAATAGCAAACTATGAGGCAGCTGCAGTTCAAATTTGACCCGCTTCCTACTGAATCGGCGGGAATTTGTCTTTTTCACCAGAGGTGGATCAAAACTTTTGACACCCAACCATTTTGTCAATTGTGCATTAAATATGTCCTAGTATTTTATAAAATTGATTTGGTCCAATTTTGCAACAAATATATGGTACGTCCTTCACAAACAAACTCATTTCAGGCACTCGGAAAATGGAAAATGAATTTTTCGTGCAAAGAAAATGAAAACTACCTTAGGCAACATTGTTTGGAATTCCAATATGCACCCTTGTTCACAATATGAGATCATTTGAACAAACTATGCCATGAATGTGGGCATAAGATTGATCATTTGGCTTGAAAGCCAGAATCTTCATTAATGATAGCTCATTTCTGAGAACAGTTTTTAAAAATAATTTCCGTATTACAAGTTTATTATTTTTCCTGGAACTTTGCCACATATAATGACACAATGCGAAGGTTTTCCAATTTTTTATTTTTTTTTGAATTTTTTATGCCCTTCTCAAAATGCGGTCAAAATGGCGGGAATAACCATTCCTAGCTAGTGGTTGAATCTTGATTTTTTTGGTGTTTCTCTGATTAAATAGATACTTATTTACCTAGAAATAATTTTTGAAGAAAATAAATAGCAAACTATGAGGCAACTGCAGTTCAAATTTGACCCGCTTCCTACTGAATCGGCGGGAATTTGTCTTTTTCACGAGAGGTGGATCAAAACTTTTGACAGCCAACCCTTTGGTCAAGTGTGCATTAAATATGTCCTAGTATTTTAGAAAATTTATTTGGTCCAATTTTGCAACAAATATATGGTAGGTTCTTCACAAAAAAAATCTCATTTCGGCCACTCGAAAAATGGAAAATGAATTTTCCGTCCGAAGAAAATGAAAACTCACTTAGGCAACATTGTTTGGAATTCCAAGATGCACCCTTGTGCACAATATGAGATCATTTGAACAAACTATGCCATGAATGTGGCCATGAGATTGATCATTTGGCTTGAAAGCCATGAATCTTCACGCATGATAGCTCGTTTCTGAGAACACATTTTCAAAATAATTTCTGTATTACAAGTTTATTATTTTTCCTGGAAACTTTGCCACATATAAAGACCCAATGCGAAGGTTTTCCAATTTTTTGATTTTTTTTGAATTTTTTATGCATGTTTCAAAATGCGCTCAATATGGCGGGAATAACCATTCCTAGCTAGTGGTTGAATCTTGAATTTGTTTTTGGTGTTTCTCCGATTAAACAGATACTTATGTACCTAGAAATGATTTTTGGAAAAAATAAATAGCAAACTATGAGGCAGCTGCAGTTCAAATTTGACCCGCTTCCTACTGAATCGGCGGGAATTTGTCTTTTTCACGAGAGGTGGATCAAAACTTTTGACAGCCAACCCTTTGGTCAAGTGTGCATTAAATATGTCCTAGTATTTTAGAAAATTTATTTGGTCCAATTTTGCAACAAATATATGGTAGGTTCTTCACAAAAAAAATCTCATTTCGGCCACTCGAAAAATGGAAAATGAATTTTCCGTCCGAAGAAAATGAAAACTCACTTAGGCAACATTGTTTGGAATTCCAAGATGCACCCTTGTGCACAATATGAGATCATTTGAACAAACTATGCCATGAATGTGGCCATAAGATTGATCATTTGGCTTGAAAGCCATGAATCTTCACGCATGATAGCTCGTTTCTGAGAACACATTTTCAAAATAATTTCTGTATTACAAGTTTATTATTTTTCCTGGAAACTTTGCCACATATAAAGACCCAATGCGAAGGTTTTCCAATTTTTTGATTTTTTTTGAATTTTTTATGCATGTTTCAAAATGCGCTCAATATGGCGGGAATAACCATTCCTAGCTAGTGGTTGAATCTTGAATTTGTTTTTGGTGTTTCTCCGATTAAACAGATACTTATGTACCTAGAAATGATTTTTGGAAAAAATAAATAGCAAACTATGAGGCAGCTGCAGTTCAAATTTGACCCGCTTCCTACTGAATCGGTAGGAATTTGTCTTTTTCATGAGAGGTGGATCAAAACTTTTGACACCCAACCCTTTGGTCAATTGTGCATTAAATATGTCCTATTATTTTAGAAAATTGATCTGGTCCAATTTTGCAACAAATATATGGTAGGCCCTTCACAAAAAAACCTCATTTCGAACACTCAAAAAATGGAAAATAAATTTTCCGTCCAAAGAAAATGAAAACTCCCTTAGGCAACATTGTTTGGAATTCCAAGATGCACCCTTGTGCACAATATGAGATCATTTGAACAGACTATGCCATGAATGTGGCCATAAGATTGATCATTTGGCTTGAAAGCCATGAATCTTCACTCATGATAGCTCGTTTCTGAGAACACATTTTCAAAATAATTTCTGTATTACAAGTTTATTATTTTTCCTGGAAACTTTGCCACATATAAAGACCCAATGCGAAGGTTTTCCAATTTTCTGATTTTTTTTGAATTTTTTATGCATGTTTCAAAATGCGCTCAATATGGCGGGAATAACCATTCCTAGCTAGTGGTTGAATCTTGAATTTGTTTTTGGTGTTTCTCCGATTAAACAGATACTTATGTACCTAGAAATGATTTTTGGAAAAAATAAATAGCAAACTATGAGGCAACTGCAGTTCAAATTTGACCCGCTTCCTACTGAATCGGTGGGAATTTGTCTTTTTCATGAGAGGTGGATCAAAACTTTTGACACCCAACCCTTTGGTCAATTGTGCATTAAATATGTCCTAGTATTTTAGAAAATTGATCTGGTCCAATTTTGCAACAAATATATGGTAGGTCCTTCACAAAAAAACCTCATTTCGGGCACTCAAAAAAACCACATTGTTTGGAATTCCAAGATGCACCCTTGTGCACAATATGAGATCATTTGAACAAACTATGCCATGAATGTGGCCATAAGATTGATCATTTGGCTTGAAAGCCATGACTCTTCACGCATGAAAGCTCGTTTCTGAGAACACTTTTTAAAAATAATTTCCATATTACAAGTTTATTATTTTTCCTAGAAACTTGACCACATATAATGACACAATACGAAGGTTTTCCAATTTCTTTATTTTTTTGGAATTTTTTATGCCCGTTTCAAAATGCGGTCAAAACGGCGGGAATGACCGTTCCTAGCTAGTGGTTGAATCTTGAATTCTTTTTGATGTTTCTCTGATTAAATAGATAATTATGTATCTAGAAATGATTTTTGGGAAAAATAAAGAGCAAACTACGAGGCGGCTACAGTTCAAATTTGACCCGCTTCCAACTAAATCAGCAGGAATTTGTCTTTTTCACGAGAGGTGGATCAAAACTTTTTACACCCAAGAATTTGGTCAATTGTGCATTAAATATGTCCTAGTATTTTATAAAATTGATTTGGTCCAATTTTGCAACAAATATATGGTAGGTCCTTCACAAAAAAACCTCATTTCGGGCACTCGAAAAATGGAAAATGAATTTTTCGTCCAAAGAAAATGAAAACACCCTTAGGCAACATTGTTTGGAATTCCAAGATGCACCCTTGTGCACGATATGAGATCATTTGAACAAACTATGCCATGAATATGGCCATAAGATTGATCATTTGGCTTGAAAGCCATGAATCTTCACGCATGATAGCTTATTTTTGAGAACACTTTTTTTAAATAATTACCGTATTACAAGTTTATTATTTTTCTTGGAAACTTGGCCACATATAATGACACGATGCGAAGGTTTTCCAATTTTTTGAATTTTGTTTGAATTTTTTATGCCCGTTTCAAAATGCGGTCAAAACGGCGGGAATGACCGTTCCTAGCTAGTGGTTGAATCTTGAAAAAAATTGGCGTTTCTCTTATTAAATAGATACTTATGTACCTAGAAATGATTTTTAGAAAAAAATAAAGAGCAAACTACGAGGCAGCTACAGTTCAAATTTGACCCGCTTCCATTTCAATCAGCGGGAATTTGTCTTTTTCACGAGAGGTGGATCAAAACTTTTTACACCCAACCATTGGTTCAATTGTCCACTAAATATGGCCTAGATTTTAGAAAATTGATTTGATCCAATTTTGCAACAAATATATGGTAGGTCCTTCACAAAAAATTTATTTTGGGCACTCAAAAAAATGGAAAATTGTTTTTTTTTTTGCAAAAAAGATAAAAAAATCCCTTTGTCTATACTGTTTACCAATCCAAGATGTAAAATTTTGCAGAGTATGATATCATTTGAAAAAAAATATTTGATAGGTCTTTTACAAAAAAAACTCATTTTGAGCACTAAAAAAATGGAAAATTATTTTTTGTGACCTATTTGAAAGGTCATAAGGTCTTCAAATTGTTTGTTACGTTCTGGTCCATAGGCATATCACGCGGATCATGTATCAAACACCGTCGGATGCTCCTGGATCCAACGGCAGACCTCATCCCCTCACCCTCTCACCCACGTAGCCCTCTCACCCCCACACCCCCTCACCCACGCAGCCCCCACGCCCCCCACTCCCCACCGTTCCAACCCTTCTCTCCCCCGCACCCACACCCGCTCGCCAAACCCTAGCCGCCGCCTTCCCCGCCCCCGCACCATGGTTGTCGACGGCGAGGAGCCCGAATTCCCACGCCTCCCTGTCCTCAAGTGGGTCATGTCCCCCGCCATGGCCACAGTGGGCCTTCCGGATCCGCGCCTCCTCGCGCCGCCACCATCTCCCTGATCCAGATCGACGCCACCACCCTCTCATCCTCATGCGCCGAGCGCCGCCACCACCCTCTTGCCGCCGCCTCCCAACCCACTTGCCGCCACCTCCTTCCTCCAGCACCATCTCTCCAACCCCAGCAACGAGTTTGTCCTCATCTCCGACCCCGCCACCGGCTGCTTCCACTCCGAGGAAGCCGACGCCCTCCTCTTCGTCTCCCCCATCGACCCCCCTCCTTCTCCACCTCCTTCCACCACCAGAGCCCCACCTCCTCCTTCCTCCAGCTCCATCGGAGCCTTGCCCCACCCTCGCCTTCTTCCTCCAACGTGGGTGGTTCGGGCCGGTGCGCCCCACTTGCCGGCGCACCCCGCGATGATGGTGGGATCCGGCCACCACTGCCCCCTCGCGAGGCCTCCTCCACCGGATCCCGGCCGCGATGGCCATCAGTGCGGACCCAAAACCGGCGGATCTGGCAGCCACTGGCCCCCTGACCGGCCTTCTTCCAGAGGCCCTGCGATGCGCCACCCCACCCGCCCCGCAACCTCCTGCCCGCACCACCCGATCCATGGCGGCGCTCTAAGGGTCTGGATTTCGACGGGGTGGCGGTCGTCCATGCTACTACCTCCAATGGTATGCACGCTCCTCCTCCTGCATTGCTTTGTACAGTAGTATATTTCAGAAAACCCCAATCAAGGTTCATGCTGTTGTGCTATGCACACATCTACTATATGCATGATATCATGGCTAATTGGTGTTGGTGCTGGCTTGCACAGGTCGAGCACACAGGCGTATGGTTCCACCTCACCGACTCCATGGCCCTCCGGGATGCTTTCCAGTTCCACGGGGCCAACCAAGCATGACACCTTCAAGTAGATGCAGTTCTGCCTCCAATGGCAGAGGGGCGCAGCTGCGTCACCACACTTTCAGATTCTGACTAGGCAGGCTAATGGGTTGCAGCAGTAGTATGCAGGGTTAATACGGTGAGTTTCCTTCATCTTCCTTAGTGTGTGTATGTATGCAATATTGGGATACATATGTTCATCAGTGAGTCTTGTTCAGTTAAGTCTAATAAAGAGATTGTCAGCTCAAACATGCTTTACCAATATTGTGCGGTCATCCCGTTCTCTTTTTACACTTGTCCTTAAAAGTATAAAAACATTTGGTTCAGTTAATTGATGAGAAGGATCCATTGATGCTACATCGTTTGGTTCAGTTAAATGATGATTTTGCTCTGCAATTATCAGCCAATGACATTCACTAGCTGATAAGGGAATGATACTTGCTTCTACGCAGTAGAAAAAAGATTGTTATAGTTAAGTTTGAATCAGGCGAACAGTGTTGATATTTCTGTTATAGTTAAGCTAGACAAGTTTGCATTAGAGATTGTTAGATGATCTTTGGTTTGCTAGACAATCACTTCAGTTTCCAAGTCACTTCAGTCAGTTCTTTGGAACTGAGCTGCAGACTTTGTTCTGGATTTTTATTGTGTGATACAGTTAATATGATATTGGTATTCCTCGAGTTGATGCTTTACAAATTGAAAAGTGCTAATGTTGACAGTGCTATCAAAATCTGTGCCTTTCTGGTACCTTGTAGGCAAGCCTTTGACAGCTGCTTAAGCTTCACTGCTGCTTCTGCTGTATATTTTTTGTAACCCATGTTTCTACTTGCAATCAGCATACAATTTTGCGTCAAATGGTTAAATGTTTCCACATTCTGTAGGATTAGTGTGTCATGTGCTTGTTCCTAGCTGTAAGATCTGACTTCTGGTTGTTGTTTTGGTGATTTAGGCCAAGGGAAATGACTACCGTTCCAGGGTCTCCGGTCTGGGAGCTCGTGAAGAAGAACAACTACTTCTTGATCAAGCAGTTCGGTAACAACAACACCAAGGTGCAGTCGTCCAACAACAACTTGGTTCTGATTATCTTCTTAGTGATGTTGTCTTGTTCTGCTTCTGAAGTAGTACTGTTTTATCCAAGCCTAGATCTCCTATATACTGTAGTCCTATCATGCAATCTGATCCTGACACAAAACATTACTCTGTCTAACCCATGTCTGATTTATAACATAGTAATATTGTGTAGCTTGATTATTTGTAAAATGGCGGGCAAATGCTGCTGCAGAGATATTAGTGGTATATGTGCATGCATTTGACAATATGATTTCACATGTGTGTTTGAACATTAACCATACAGATTATGGTACTGTTAATTTGGTGCAGTTGAATGAGTGCTTGATGCTGATATTTTCTTAAATCAGCATTATTTTGTCTTATAATAGATTGATTTGCACTGTTTTGGTTAATCATAGTCCCATAACCGTATGTGATTTCATTGACTGAGATGTTGTAGTAGACTTTGTTGCTAGCTATTTAAGATCACTTAAGATATTATATAAACATCATATCTCCCGGGTCGTCTCCAACGCCGTTGACATGAAGCTCAGGGATGACCTTGAGAGGCTCAAGAAGATCAGGTATAACCTCGCCGTTCCCTGTTCTTTTTCCCCCTTACCATTGGTTGATATATGGCTATGTGTTAGATTCAACTACTGAAGATGCTTGCACTTCATATCAGGACTAGCAGTTTGTATCTTGCCTGGTATTATACAGTTTAATTTGCTATTATTAGCTAGGGTTGTTGATAGACTTAATTTTCTGCTGGAAGTCAAATCTCCTAAACACTAGAATGCCTGAAATGTCAGGGTAGCAAGTACTAGCCCTGTGCTTCATTCTATGTACCGTTCTGGTGTCTGTGCATGTATGGGCTAGCTTTTTGTGTAGAATAGTGAGTTGATGCTTCTTTCTACTGAAATACAGCATGTGAGCTCTATGGATGTTTATTTACCTGTAACTTCTGCCAGCTCTATGGATGGTTATATAACAGTTCAACTCAGTCAAATCTTTGGGGTGTTGATACACTACTGTGCAAGTTCTATGGTATGTGAGTTCCTTCTATTGCTGCAAGCATTGACACAATATGTCATGTGCAGGGAGCTCCGCATCCGAGTCTCGTCCATCCTCGGCAGCAAGGAGCTGGGCCAAGGGAGCAAGCAGCGCTGCTGGTTACTTGGGGCCAGATCGAGTAAGATGACGCACCATGGCATGTGGCGGCGTATTTTGCTTCCAAGAGCAGTAATGTTTATTTGAAATGAGATGTACTCGTCTACTGCCTAGTAAACAATACTGCCTAGTACTGTTTATTTTGCATCCAAGAGCAGTACTGTTTATTTTGCTTCCGTGGCGTGTGGCGTCCTATTTTGAATGATTGTCATGTACTGTGATGTAGTGAGCTGTAGGAGTGAAATGAAATTTTATCTGCTGTTGTATGTGTTATTTTCCTGTGATGTGTTGTGTACATTTTACTTGAACATTAAATTCTCCAGAAAATGTTCTTACTGGACCTGATAGTGGCCACGACCCAAATATGCTTGTACCTATTCAGAAGTACTATAAGCAGGCCTCGACTCAAATATAAAATAGAAACAAAAAGGAAACGAACTATGTGGAAAGGTAAGGGCACATGATAGAAAAGGCCCAAAAACATAAAGGGAAAGAAAATCATAAATTGGCTGAATTGTTGGGCCTAGCCCATGTAAAGCACCCAATCGGACCGGGCTGAATCTTGTCAGTGACCTTTTCAATTGGTCGCAATTTAGCAACGTCAGATTGCCACGTTGGATCCGACGTGACCTGGGCAGACAGCTAGTGACCAAAACAAAACAGTAGGCATATTTTGGTCGTAAACGTCTACGACCTTCTCACAGAGAAGGTCGTTAATTTCAGTTTACGACTGCCAGCTTTTGACCTTCTGTTTCTGGTCACAAAAAGGTCGCAAATGAAAAACAATGACCTTTCAGTGACCAATAGTCAAGGTCACAAGTTGACATATTTCTTGTAGTGATAGATTGACACGTGGCACGTCCATCTATGCCGACGGCTAAGCCGTCGGCATAGGCTCACCTTATCCACAACCGCGCCCCACCCCCTCCACTTATTCCTCCTCCCCCGCACCTCTCCCCCCCCCGCCCGCACATCGACCCGCACCGCGCCGCCGCCTGGATCCGCCCACGCCGCCGTCGTCTCCGCGCGGATCAGCCTGCGCCGCCGCTCTATCCGCCCGCCCCGGTGGCCGGCCTCCCTCGACACATCCCCTGTGCGACCGGCTCTCCCTCCCCCGACCTCCGTCCCCGCCCCGACCTCCGTCGACCACACCCCAGCGGCCACTTCGTCCCCGACCTCCGTCAACCCCTTCCCGGCCACACCGCCCCCGCCTCGGCCACCCCGTTGCTGCCTCGTCCACCCCGTCCCCAACCCGGTCGCCCTCTCTGCCGCGCGCGGCCGGCCCTTCCCCGCGCTAGGCCATCACCGCAGCGGCCCTCCACCGCCTGCTCCGGCCATCGTCCGTGCCTGCCCCTCCCCCCGAGTCGGCCCTCCCCCACGGTGAGCTCCCTCCCTTCCTCTCTGTAGATTTTTTTGTTAATTTTGTTGTTGTTCATAGTTATGTAACTAGATGGATGGATGCATAGTTAGATGATAGATGATTTGATGATAGTTACAAATGTGAGAAAAGCAAGAAATGCAATTTTTTAACAAGAATGCAATAAATGCAAATGTATGATGATTGTTACATGATAGATGATGATGTTGATGATAGATGATGATTTTTTTTGCGGAAGAGATGATATAGGATGCTGATTTTTTATGATTAGGTGATTGTTAGATGATGATGATGAATATATTGTGATGTACGTAATTATTGTCACGGTGCAGGTTCTGTGGTGTTCCATCTCGGTGGAGTGATCGTCGCAGGAGCTATTGGTCGCTGGTCGTCCGTCTACTATTCGAATACTTCCTCTACAGCCGAGGGTGAGCTACGAATCATGTCACTAGATTTCATTCTCAAGTCAACTAGCATAACCTAGGCTTCTCCCGTCCGAAAGGGTTGCATCGATAAATATGCATTCAATTGCATATTTATCACCGCAACTCTTTCGGATTGTCTAGCGTTTTCCACGGACAGCTCGAGGATGTGTAGATTGGGTATGTTCTCCATGTTCTACCCTGTTCCGAGACAGGATTTCGACGACACCTCCCCATTGTTCTCCGGAGCACATTCTCTTAGCTATTTGCTGAGACGTGTATCTGGAGAACAGCGGGGAGGTGCTGCCGAAATTTTGTCTCGGAACGGGGTAGAATGGAGAACGTACTCAATCTACACATCCTCTGGTGGTATTAGGACCCATCTTTATCTATTAGAGATGTAGGTGGATTCAACGCGGTAGAAACTGAAATTTTGGTGTGATTAATTTAAGTGGATCCTTAATTATATTGTGTGGCTTGCAAAAAAGCAGAGGATGGCAGATAATCAGTGGATGTACAGTGGTTTTATCCGTCGGAATCGAGTAACATCAGAGTGGATCGTGAAAACCGATGTGTATTTGAAGGAGATATTCCGTCGTCCAATGAGAATTATCCCACCATGCCCATGTGCGAGATGTGCCAGACGTCACCGTAGAAATCAGACGGACATGAGTGGGCATCTTCGCACGCACGGATATATGCCAAACTTTGACATGCCGCCGATAAACATAGCCGAGTAGGACCGTGGTAGAGAGGAGGTGATGCGACAACGCATCGATGGATATGAGGACAACGGGGTCAAGGACATGCTAGATGATCCTAGAGGAGGTGTCAGACCTCAGGACATCATACTATCCAGACCACGTTCCCCATCTACATAACAAGGTGGCTCGGTACAATATAGAAGAGCCCAAGTATCAACCCAGGCTCCATCTATTCAACGCGCAAGGTGGGAGGGCTGGGGCCTCGAAACCTTATAACATGCCACGACAAGAGTGGGAGGACCTCATGTTCTATATCTTGCACAACATCAAGGAAGTTGAGGAAGTGTGGATGAGGTAATATCACTACACCATTCCTTTATGTCTTCCACATCATCATGTTCTATGTTCACTTAGTCCCGGTCTAACACCGCTTTTCTTTTTTTTAGTGATTTCTTCGTTCAAGAGGAATGGACGGGAATGAATCCTCCTACTGAGGCGGAGGCACTTACTCTTCTCCGTCATTGAAACCCTGGACGTAAAAATTTTGTTGCTTGGTTCATGGAGAAAGTAATTTTCCACACTCCCCTATTAAATACCTAGTTCAACATTTATTAGTTAACGGAACTAACGCACGCAACAATTTCAATTATACATGTAGGGAAAAGATCCGAACATATCTATGGATGATGAATTGAGATGGGTTTCCATGGGTTTTGACCCTGCCGTCATGACATGTAAAAAGCATGATGTGAATGGGCATCACTTCCATACAGAGGACACCAGAACAGCCGGCCCGATCCAAAAACTATAAATACCGGAGTGTACACCCCTGGTCAAAATTCAGTAGACTACCATGAAAGGGTACAAAATATATATGAGATTAAATTCCGCCAGGGGCGCGAGACCCTAAGTCTGCCTGTGTTCAAATGCTGATGGTTCGATCCGCGGGAGGGGGTAAAACATACGCCTTCCATTGGTTTGGTCGAAGTTAAACCATCAACCGTCTATGCCGGAGCCGATCTCTTCATTGCGGCTACCCAAGCTACACAAGTATATTATCTGCCTTACCCATGCCAGAAAGAGTACCTAAAGGGTTGGGACGTTGTGTTCAAGGTGTCGCCACATGGTAAGCTACCGAACCCGAATGAAGACGATTACTACAACATTAACCCCATGACATACAAGGGAGTGTTCTATCAAGAGAAACCTGATGATGATGATGCGGTTAGAAATGATGACGGTAGACCATTGGGTGATGATGATGTGGATCCAAACGACGACGATGCAGGGAATGATGGTGAGACCATTGTCAATGAAAATGACATACTTATGCTAGAAAAGTTAAACAAAGACACCATCAACGAGGAAGAGCCTCCACCTCCGTCAGACAACGAAGATGATATGATTGATAGTGATGATGAGACCGACCGAGAAAGAGGTTACAACAGTGATGATTCGTATGGGTTCTAGCAGATGTACGTTCCAAGTCTTTTTTTTTTTGAATATGCATTTTTATTAATGTGTTTATTATTCCTTATTATTATGTATTTTCCTTCATTTCATTAATTTACTAATTGCTTATTCTTTTTTCAATGCAGGTTCGTGGAACATGGGCAAGGGGAAGGCCGACGGCGTGGGTTTCCTACGCAAGGTCGTCAACCTGCCTAGTCGGAGTGGTCGACCACGTAATCCTCCCCCCCGGCTACTTGACGATGACTCCTCACAGGGAGGTCGAGGTTGAGGTGCCCCTATAGGAGGAGGGGGCGGGGGGACATCCACTACAAGGGGTCACGGCTAGAAAGAGCGCACCCTCACCGACTTAGGGGTGTTGTCTTCGAGGCCCTCCTCTAGTGAGGTACCCTTTGTCAAGGAGTAGGAGGAGGAGCAGGAGGAGGAGGTGGTGGTGGAGGAGGAGGCAGGCGAGGAGGAGGAGGGCAAGGAGGAGGAGCAGGATGAGGTTGGGGAGGGGGAGGCATGCGAGGAGGAGGAGGGCGAGGAGGAGGAGGAGGAGGAGGAGGAGGTTGGGGAGGGGAAGGCAGGCGAGGAGGAGGGTAGTGGCGGGGATGATGGTGGTGGCGGGGAGGGGGTTGGCAACAATGTATTTTCCGCATTTAGTTGTTTTATGAGTTCCATCATGTCATACCGTAGGCCTACCTGGAGTACACACGCCAGGAGACCATGGCGTGGCACGAGAGCCTTTATGCATACCATCAGCAGAGGGATCGCCAGTTGCAGCATGCTTTTCAGGAAATGGCGGCCGACAGGTGTCCTCAATGGCCAGCAGCAGAGGATCCTCTAGCACAACCAACGCTGCTGACCTTTGAGGAGTTTGTGGCACAGAATGCTGGCCCCTCGCCGGTTAATTCATCCCCAATCTATTCACCCAAAGCATATCATGCCTTTCAACACAGTCATATATCCCATTAATATGTCTTTTCAACATCCAGGGAACCGGTGGATCAACCGTTGGCGGTGGTCTTTGCAGCACTCCCGAGTCACGGAGCTCGATCACTCCGATCCACGGAGGCGGAGGCGGAGGTGGAGGCGGTCTTGGCGGTAGCGCTGTCGCTAGCAGTGACGACCTGGGCTTCGGCCGTCTTGGCGGTGACGACCTCCGCGGTGCCCGACGTCCTGGCGCTTAAGCCTTTGGGTCACATTGTGGCGGTCTTGGTGGTGATGATACTTATATGCTTGTGATGTTTCTTATTGTTGTTTGTTAGATTCTTATATGCTTGGTGGTGATGATACTTATATGTTTATGCTTTGGGATGCTTCTTGTGATGTGAAATGATGAATTTGTTGTGTGATGCTGCTCCTTATTCTTATGTGATGCTGCTTCTTATTATATATATGTTGTATATATTCAAATGAATTGAGCTGGAAAAAACAGAAAAAAGAAAAAAAACAGATGCAAACTATGCCGACGGCTAGGCCATCGGCATAGAGCTGGCGTGAGCTCCTAGTGGCTGACACGCGGGCATCTATGCCGGCGGCCTACCGTCGGCATAGTTCCAGACTAAGCCAACGGCTAGGCCGTCGGCATAGATGCCCACGTGTCAGCCACTGGAAGCTCCTAGGGCAGGGCTATGCCGACGGTCTAGCCGTCGGCGTAGCTTACGTGCCACGTGGTCAGCAGCCGTTGGTCAGCACTTGACGGCAGCCGCCGTTAGGCGACAACGTTGCCGGCGGCCATGGCCGTCGGCATAGATATACAGACACCGTCGGGATAGGGCCTATGCCGACGGCCTTTCTATGTCGACGGCCTTCCTGGCTACACCGATGGATATGTTGCCGACGGCCCTATGCCAACGGGGGCCGCCGGCATAGGCCTGTCCCGATGGCCAGTCAGGGCTATGCCGACGGCCAGGGCCGAATCTGGTAGTGCGTCTATGGCCGTCGACGAGTGCAACCATGTTTGAGCGGCCGACCGGCCGGTGCAACTACACCCCACCGCAGCTATATATATTGTTAGGATTTAATTAATTAGTTTAATTAATAGAATCTCTGACTGTGGAACGGATAGTTGGTTTCGCTCCCGAACGATCGCATCCTATTAGCAACGGACGCGTCGTTCCAATCGTGCCTATTGTAACCATCGTGTCTGTGCGATGTGCCTCTTCAGGAGCTATATATTTGTACATCATCGCAATCAATCGATATCAGTGATTACTGTTCATTGCACTATTCTTTTACACGTTATCACACACTTCTCTCCAGTGAGAGCGATAGGCCACACAGGAACTCGCCGGAGAAGAAAAACGGTGAGGATGACGTCCCTTGCCTCTCTTCTCCTTGGCCTTCTCTGGGAAGAAGGTCGTCGCCATTTCCTTGCCAAGCAGCGCCGCCGGTTCATCCGCCATCGATGGGGCGCACCACCACAAGTGTCTGGCCTCGGCATTAACCGCCGCCAGAACTTCGCTGGAGGACACCGCCATCACATGGACGCTAGACGCTGTCGTCATGCCACGCCGGTGAACCGACGCCTAGCCATGCCGGTTGACAACCGCCAGGGTCTGGACCCAGGGCTTGTCGCTGGACCGAGTGCCCCTCCACCTCCGCAGAACGCCGGGATGGGCGTACCAGAGCCTGCAGTTGCCACTCCATCCGCACCACAGTGGTGCCGTGTGCACGAATATGGCCCGTGCCCCGCTCGCTCCATTGGAATACGCCTGCCGTCACCAACGCCAGCAGAGGAGGAGGAGCGGGAGATCGTCGTCGACGTACCTGCACGCGGCTACAGCCTGGCACCGACGTGCGTCGTCGGTGCCGGGGGCGACAACCTCGTCTTCATCCCGACTCCAGGACGCGCCATGGCCACCGCGGGCGCGGTCACCACTATCGGAGCAAGTGGCAGCGCCGGTCCAGGGCTTGGAGTGGACGCCGAGGGGACGAGAAGCGCACCATGGGCGTTTGGCCGCTCCCATGCTCCTCCCGGCGAACAGGGCATCTTCCTCTTCGGGGTAGGAGGGACGCCCGCCACGGACGTCGCTGGCACGAGCGGCGGTGCGGGTCCGCCCGACACCGGCGCGAGCCGCCGTCTTCTCTTCGGGCGCTCCGTCGCTGCCGTCGATCGCCGTCTTGGACGGCGTCTAGAAGCGTGGGATCTGGCATCGCTTGGCCTCGCCAATAGACACCAGAATGGGGTGGACATCCCTGACTAAACCCCCTCGTTGGACGAGGAGGAAGGCTTCATCCCTTCACCGTCGGCGGCCGGAACAGAGGAGGGTCACGCCGCCTGGAAAGAGGATTGGGGGCGGTAGGGGAAACCCTAACCGTCACCCTCTTTTATGCGATGGTCAAAGCGGCGCCGGGCCTGTTGGGCCGAAAGGACGGATGGGCTGTGACCCATGCCTCGTTCTGAGCCGAAAGGCCGAATTTACTGTAGCAGTACTGTAGCAGTGGGTTGTGCTACTGGTTTGGGTCTCCCTGTATGCGACCCAGGACCATTTTTTTCGTTTTTCTTTTTATATTTAGTTCTTTAACTAGCAATTTGAAATTGTGACTAGTTATTTAGTAATTTGTGTAAATTACTATATTGTATTGTTCAGTAATTAGTGTGTATTACTGTATTGTACAAGTACAATGTATGTCAACGTATATGTTCCGGCAATTTGGCAATTGCTATATGTTGATCAATATACATGCATTGTTTTATTTACAACACAATTAATTTGCTATGAGAGTAAATTAATAAGCATGATGATTGCATGCAGGATATGGCTGACATATCTAAAAAAGAGTTTGCTGAACTTGTCGTCGATGGTTCTAACTATTTGACATGGGCAATGGATGTCAAAATCAATTTGACGGCCAAGGGACTCAATTCCGCTATAACCACACCTGCCCAAGGGACTTCATCTGTAACAGACATAATAAGGTATTCAGCGTTGCACTTCATTCAGCATCATCTTCACTCCGACCTAAAGACAGAGTATCTGATGGAGGAGAGCCCTCTGACACTCTGGAACTCCTTAAAGCAGAGGTATGATCAACAAAGGGTGGTGATGTTGCCTGAAGCGCAACGGTAATGGGCGCTAGTCTGATTCCAAGACTTTAAGTCTGTAGCTGCATACAATTCTGCTGTTCATAAGATCAACTCCAAGCTGAGATTCTGCAATAGTGCAGTTTCTGATGCTGATCTTATTGAAAAGACACTTTCTACTTTCCATCCTTCTATGAGGATACTTGCTGAACAGTATCGTCAGCAAAAGTATAAGAAGTATTCTGAGTTGATTTACTCGCTGCTTTAGGCAGAGAAGCACAATGAGCTTCTTGAGGAGAACAATTTGGCTCGTCCAACAGGAACGATGCCTCTTCCTGAATCACACTTCAACTCTAAGAATACTAAAAAGTTCAATGGTTCCAAAAAGAACCGTAGGACATTCAATGGAAAGTGGAAGTGTAATGAGAAGCAGAATAAGTATGGAGTCCAAAAGGGCAAAGGTTCTTTCAAGAAGAATGAAAGGGCTAGCAACACTGGTTGCTTCAGGTGTGGTTGTAAGGAACATATTGCAAAGAAGTGTGACACTTGTAAGTGCATCTAGTGCCACCCCTAGTTGGTTTTGGAGTATTGACGACAAAGTTGGTTGAGGGACTAATGCGTTTGTGAGAATTGCAGGATAACGCAGGAAGTGTCCCTCATTGATTCGGTTTACCTACCGGAGATGACCCCTAAAAATGTATGAAGACATTGAAGACAATGGTGGTGTGTGAAGAGGTTCACATTGAAGACTATGACATGAGAAGACATTGAGTGAAGACTATGGAGCGCGAAGACTGAGTTGTTTCGTTGTTTCCTTTTCTTCTGTGTTGAGTCATAGGAACCACCGTACTATTAAGTGGGGTCCAAGTGAACTAAGTCAGAGTGACTGAAGTGATGCTCAACCCAAATCCTATGTCTTCGAGCGAAGGCAATGAGAGCAAATCTTATCCAGAGCTGGATGAGTCAGCTTTGCTTGTAGCCCAAGTAAAGTTGCCGTGTGTGTTTGAAATCTGACCGTTGGAACACGTGTCAGTTCCTTAGTGACCCAGGGTCATTTCGGACATATCAGGTCGGGTTGCCTTGTGGCTATAAATAGCCCACCCCCTACACCATAAATTGGTGGCTGCTCAGAGTTAGTTTACGACTTTTGTCGTTTTGAGAGCAACCCACCTCGAAGCCTTTGAGAGAGAAATCCTTGCGAGGACAAAGCCCAAACACCCAGAGCCAAAGAGTGTTAGGCATCACTGAAGTCTTTCTGTCTGTGTGACCTGAAGACTTATTACACTTGAGGACTGTGTATCCTCCAGCCGGTTAGGCATCGCGTTCTGAGCATCCAAGAGTCATTGTGGATTGCCGGGTGAACGAAGTCTGTGAAGGTTCGGAAGTCTACCTTGAAGACTTACCAGAGTGATTGGGCAAGGACTAGGTGTCCTTAGCTCAAGGGGAATAAGGTGAAGACACGGTCTTTTGAGTTGAATCTCAGCCTCCCTAACCAGATGTACAGTTGTCACAGCAACTGGAACTGGTCCAACAAATCCTGAGTCTTCAACAAGTGACTGGTTCTGTCCCTTCCCTCCTTTACTTTGAGTTTGTCTTCGTGAATTCATTGCTTATCTGTCTTATCTGTTTGACTTCAATGTTTGACTACTATTGTTGATTGGCTTCATACTATCTTCCATCCTGATCCTTACTACCTAGCTGTTGTTAGTCTTCATACGTTAACACTATTGCATACTTGACTATAGCTTGCTCGTTGTAGTTTATCTTCCGCTGCATATCAATTAGGTCATTTCTATTGTTTGTCTCCGAAACTTCTACGTTTTGAAGACTTTGATAAAAATCGCCTATTCACCCCCCCTCTAGTCGATAACTAGCGCTTTCAATTGGTATCAGAGCAAGGTACTCCCTTGTTCTGTGTGATTCGGTTTAACCACCTGGAGTTTAGCTATGTCGACTGCAGGGATAATCAAAGTCTCCGCTGCTTGTCCCGTGTTCGATGGAACTGAATATCCCTACTGGAAGAATAAGATGCGCATGCATCTTGAAGCCATTGATGTCGACCTCTGGTATGTCGTCAAGAATGGCGTTCCCAAAAGTGGTGAAGGTGTCACCCCTACTGATGTCAAGAAGTTCATTCAACTGGACTCGACTGCAAAGAACATCATCTATGGTCATCTGACCAAAGGACAGTATGGCCGTGTGAGTGCTCTGGAAACGTCAAAGCTAGTCTGGGACTGGCTGTCCAAGGTCAACGAAGGCGTCTCTACACAGAGAGATCAAAGGATCAGTGTTCTTCGCAATCTCTTCAACCGCTTCAGGAGAAACGACAATGAAAATGTCCGGCTCACTTTTGATCGCCTCACCGACATCACAAATGAGCTACAGGCTCTCGGCGCCACTGAGATCACCAAGCATGAAATCGTCAAGACGCTGCTGAGATCTCTTGACAGCTCTTTTGGCACCCTTGCCCTCATGATACAAGAACATCCTGACTTCAAGACTCTAGATCCGTCTGATATACTTGAGAGGCTCAATACACATGAGTTCCAGCTTTCTGAGAAAAGAGATATCTATGGCCCCAACTATGGCCGAACTTGTGCTTTGAAGGCAAAAGTTGTTTCCTCATCTGAAGAAGAAGAATCTGACTGCGGTTCTGATGATCCTGAAGACATTGGAAGGGAACTTGCTATGCTTGTGAAGAAGTTCCAGAAATTCACAAAGAAGAAGGGCTTCAGAAAGTCTTCACGATCCAGTTCAAGAAATGATGATGCTTCCACTCAAGACAACAAGAAGAGAACATGTCACAAGTGTAAGAAGCCTGGGCACTACATCTATGAGTGTCCTCAGCGGGACAACGAGAAGAAGAAGAAGAAGAGCAAGGAATATGACTCTGATGACAAGAAGAAGAAGAAATCTTCAAAGTCTTCTTCCAAGTCCACATCAAAGTCTTCATCTCATAAGAAGAGCTCATCTGGCAAGGCTCGTGCTTTTGTTGGCAAGGAAATGGATTCAGAGGAGGAGTCTGCTTCTGAGGAGGCAGAGGTTGAATCTGAAGCTGAGTCCGACTCTGGCGTTGCAAGTCTGGCTCTAGCCACAACCTACGTTGCCAAGTCCATCTTCAACAATGAAGACAATGACTCCCACACCAACGCTGATGATGACAAGGACGATCCTGCTCCCACCTACTGCTTCATGGCACGCGGTGCCAAGGTAAAATCACGCGATGCTTACTTTCAAACATCAAGTGAAGATGACTCTGATTGTGAATCTAAACCCAGCTACAAAACACTTGCTAAAATTGCTACTGAACAACAAAGGGTTGTGGAACATACTCAAAAACTGTTAGACAAAAGCGATGACCTGTTGGACGCGGAAATGACACCTTCACAGTCCTTAGTTGAAGACATAAAAAATCTTCATGCTAAGTATCAAGAACTTGAAAGTCTTCATGAGACGCTCTCAACCACTTATGAAAAGCTCTCCTACGATTATCTTCAAAGGAAGCAAGAGCTTGAGAAATTGAAAGCGACTCATGAAGATCTTCAAAAAGAGAATGAGTCATTTCACGCTCAACAGATCAGTCCCGCTCAGGATGGATTTGAACCACCATGCTTAAAATGCATTGAGCGTGATAACGCTGCCTCTGTTGCTGAATGTTTCACTTCTGCTACTGTTGCTCTGTCTTCAACTACTGATGTGGTAACTAACCCCTCTGCTGAGGATACCACTACTATTGCTAATGAAAATGCTAGGTTGAAGACATTGCTTGAAACAGGGATGTACAAAAGTCTGAAAGGGCATCAGACACTTTGCGATGTCCTCAAAAAGCAGATTCTGAACCGAAACCCTAGGAAAGAGGGTGTTGGGTTCGAGAGGAAAATGAATGCCGATGGTTCCTACTGGAAGCCTGAGCAGTATCCCAAAACCACATGGGTTGCTGCAAAGGAACCTTCAGTGGATCCATCCACTTTATCTGGTTTTACCTGTGCTAATCCTATTATCATTGATGAATCCTTTGATGCAAACTATAAACTGTTCAAAAATCAGAACGGTGAAGTGTTTGCCAGGTATATTGGTACTAACTGTGGGAATGGACCGCCAATGACGAAGATCTGGGTTCCTAAAAGCTGTCTTGAGAATCTTCTTGTGAATGTTGTCATGACACCACTAGGGAAGAAGACAAACCCCAGACCAAAGGCGTCACATGGTCCATCGGCTTCATATGGAAACATGACTCACCTGAGTCACCCTAACGCCAATGTTTTGCAGGGAAATCGTACTCAAACTTATGAATATGAGCGCGTGTCTTCAAACCGCTATGTTCATAATACTAAGAACTTTTCTGCTTATTCATATGAGTATCATTCATCTCCTGCAAGGCTATTTGCTAGGGCTCCAAAGCCGAAATTCTCAGATGCTGCACTTAGACTCATTGCTTCTAAGCCACCCTTGAAGATGTGGGTGGTGAAGAAGAACTAACTCTCTTTTGCAGAACATGGTCTCCAGCCAGCAATCAAAGGCGTCCGATATAATTTCTGGGGACCTAAAACACAAAGGGACGCATGATAAAATGACTTACTATGTATTCCACATATGAATCACTTACCTGTCATACTGTGTGCTAACTTTCATCTATGCTGTGATAATCCAAGTGTGCATCAAATGCTTATGCTTCACAACATACCTTGTGAAGCCTATCCTCCTAACTGAACTGTAGGGTATGACACCTCGTGCTTCAGAATGGATTATGGACAGCGGATGCACTAATCATATGACTGGTGATCGAAATCTTCTCATGGACTCAACCTTACGTCCATCCGACAAGAATCAAATCACATTTGCTGACACTGGTAAAGGCAATGTATTGGGTCTAGGTAGAGTTGCAATCTCAAAGGATCAACACATGGATAAAGTGATGCTTGTTGAATCCCTTGGATTCAACTTAATGCCTGTCTCAATGCTTTGTGACTTAAACATGATTGTGATATTTGGAAAATATCGTTGCCTTGTACTAATGGAATCTGACAAATCTCTAGTCTTTGAAGGGTATAGGAAAGGTGATCTATACATGGTAGATTTCTCAGCAGGTCCACAGCTTGCCGTATGTCTTCTTGCAAAAGCTTCAGAATGCTGGCTCTGGCATCGAAGGCTGGGGCATGCTGGCATGAGGAACTTACACACTCTCGTCAAGAAGAAGCATGTCATAGGCATCGAAGGTGTCAAGTTCAAGAAAGATCATTTGTGTGGTGCCTGCGAAGCTGGAAAGATGACGAGGGCCAAGCACCCCTCGAAGACTATCATGAAAACATCTCAACCCTTCGAGTTGTTGCACATGGACTTATTTGGTCCTACTCACTACTCCACCCTCACAACAACGGCATGTCTCTATGGCTTCGTTATTGTTGATGACTACTCAAGATATACATGGGTGCACATAATTCTCTACAAGACTGAAATACAAGATGTCTTCAGACGATTCGCCAATCGTGCAATGAACAATTATGGCGTCAAGATCAAGCATATCAGAAGTGATAACGGGCACTGAATTCAAGAACACCGGCCTTGATCTTTATCTGGATACAATAGAAATCACTCATGAATTTTCTGCTCCATATACACCTAAGAGAAATGGCATTGTTGAGCGCAAGAACAGAACCCTGAGATGGCTCGAACAATGCTCGACGAGTACAAGACACCAAGAAAGTTCTGGCCTGAAGCTATTGATACAGCTTGTCACATCATCAACCATGTCTACATCCATAAGCTTCTGGGCAAAACATACTATGAGCTCCTTACTGGCAAGAAGCCAAATGTTAGCTACTTCAGAGTCTTTGGTGCTAGGTGCTGGATCAAGGATCCCCATCACAAGTCAAAATTTGAACCCAAAGCTCACGAAGGCTTCATGCTTGGCTATGGAAAGGATTCGCACTCTTACAGAGTCTTCAACCTCTTCCACTACAAAATCGTTGAAACAATGGATGTGCGATTTGATGAAACCAATGGTTCACAACGAGAGCTCCTGCCAAGCACACTAGATGAAGCTCCTTCCAGTGAATCTATCAAGCTGATGGGAACTAGTGAAATCATGCCCTCTGAAGCACAGCCTGAAGAGGAACTTATCATTTCTGCACCAAACCAACCTGAAGACAATGCTCAGACCAAAGACAATCCTCCCAATGATGACAATGATCAACATGAGCAATGGCTTCGTCCAGTTCATCCTCGTGTTGCAAATGAAGTACAAATTGAGAAGATAATTAATAGCATCAACGCACCTGGTCCGCTTACTCGCTCAAGAGCAACACATTTAGCAAATTTCTGTGGGCATTTTTCATTTGTATCAATATCTGAACCCAAGAAAGTTGCTGAAGCCTTTATGGAACCTGAATGGATTCAAGCCATGCAAGAAGAACTTCAACAGTTCAAGCTGAATAATGTTTGGGAACTTGTCAAGCGCCCTGACCCTCGCAAGCATAACATTATTGGCACTAAATGGATATATCGGAACAAGCAAGATGAGCATGGTCAAGTCATTAGAAACAAAGCACGTCTTGTGGCTCAAGGATATACTCAAGTTGAAGGAATTGACTTCGATGAAACATTTGCTCCCGTAGCAAGGCTTGAAGCTATTCGCATACTGCTAGCCTATGCTAATCACCACAACATCTTGCTATATCAAATGGATGTGAAAAGTGCTTTCCTCAATGGCAAGATTGAAGAAGAAGTGTATGTTGCTCAACCACCTGGCTTTGAAGATCCAAAACATCCTGATATGGTGTACAAACTAAACAAAGCACTGTATGGCCTCAAACAAGCTCCTCGCGCCTGGTATGGTACAATCAAAGACTTCCTGAAGAGCAATGGCTTCAAACCTGGATCCCTTGATCCCACACTCTTCACGAAGACATATGATGGTGAACTGTTTGTGTGCCAAATATATGTGGATGACATAATCTTCGGCTGCACCAACCAAAAGTATAGTGATGAGTTTGGATACATGATGCAAGAGCAATATCAGATGTCCATGATGGGTGAGCTGAAATTCTTCCTTGGTCTTCAAATTCGTCAACAAAGAAATGACATCTTCATATCTCAAGAAAAATATCTCAAAGACTGCCTGAAGAAGTTCGGCATGCAAGATTGCAAAGGTTACACGACGCCAATGCCAGCCAAACATCATCTTGGTCCCGACAACAATGGTAAAGAGTTCAATCAAAAGGTATACCGCTCCATGATTGGTTCTTTACTTTACCTATGTGCATCTAGGCCAGATATTATGCTTAGTGTTTGCATGTGTGCTCGATTCCAAGCGGCACCAAAGGAATCGCATCACTTAGCTGTGAAGCGAATTCTTAGATATTTGGCTTACACCCCAACACTCGGATTATGGTATCCAAAGGGCTCAAGGTTTGATCTGGTTGGATTCTCGGATGCTGATTATGCTGGTGACAAGGTGGATCGCAAGTCAACATCAGGAACATGTCACTTTCTGGGACGATCACTTGTCTGTTGGTCTTCAAAGAAGCAAAACTGTGTATCACTCTCACCTGCTGAATCTGAATACATTGCAGCTAGATCTTGTTGTGCTCAGCTTCTGTGGATGAAGCAAACTCTCAAGGACTATGACATCAATCTGAAGCAAGTCCCTCTCTTCTGCGACAATGAAAGCGCCATCAAGATCGCCGACAATCCAGTCCAGCACTCGAAGACAAAGCACATTGAAATTCGTCATCATTTTCTTAGTGATCATGTCATGAAGAAAGATATTGACATTATTCACGTCAACACTGAAGAGCAACTGGCAGATATCTTCACAAAGCCCTTGGATGAGAAAAGGTTTTGCAAGTTACGGTGTGAGCTAAATATCTTGGAATCCTCAAATGTCCTGTGATCAGGCACACATCCTAACACTTATGCATGTTGATGACTTAGATGTGCAACACACGAAGTAAAGTATATCTTCAATCAATGAAGACTTACATTCTGAGTGTGAATACGTTAACATGGAATTTGACTTCGGAGCGCCACGATAATTGTGCGCCGTGTCTGGGTCTAATACTTCCTATACGGTGGGTAACTCCACCACCAAATTTCTTGGTTTGAAGTGTTTCACTCATGGCGTTATTGTTGAATATCTTCGCATATTGATTTGTCTTCAACTTTCAACTTATCTTCATGATTAACTTCACTATGCTGAGTTGATTGCTTTCTCATATATATATATATATGCTAGTATTCTGTCCTCTACAACATTCACTTATAGCTATGTCTTCACTGTTGAATCTTTTGAACTAAGTGAATGTGATCGGACCCTAACCTCTCTATGCTTACTATCTCAAACTCTATCTGTCCAAATCATATGCATTCTGTTGAAACTGTCGAATATCTTCTCTGCATCCTTGTCAGCAGAAGACACAGAGGCAACCATCAACTCCTTTTTAAATGATTCATCTTTATTGTCGATATCCGGAGAAGCCGGAACAACCATCCGACAAACTTGGCGGGCGTGGGAACGTGGGACAACTCTAAATATGTTGCATGATTGCCACGTGTCCCACGGATGTGAACAGACAGGGGTACCTGCGTAATTGCGCTGTGTTGCACACCTACTTATAAATACGTGCCCCCTGCGGTCAAGAAAACCTTCTTCCACCTCTCCACCTCGTCAAAACCCTAGCGCCACAGCTAGCTCTCGACGACGCCAGCGACGAAGCGCTTAGCTGCCGCGACTTCTCCGCCGCCGTCCTCACGCCGGCTGCGGGCATCGTCCTCCCCGCCGCCGCCGTAGGTGTCCTCCGTCGCCAAGTTAGGGCACGGCAGACTGAACTGCTCGGTCTCCAAATTCTTCCCATCTAGCAGTTCTTCGTGTGGTAAATATAACTCTATTTTTACCAGCCTTTTGATCCTCAATGATTCATCCAATTTACCAAAATTGGTTTCTGTCTATACAAAGTTAGATATATTCTGTCTGCATCTCATACTGCCTAGTATATTCACTTAAGCTTCACATCTAGTTAGATTCCTCACTTGTACTTATTCACGGATTCGTACAAATCTGGAACCGACTCTCGACATATAAGTGAATGCCCTCGCAACATGGGGTCAATGTCTTCAAACTGATTTATCTTCAAAATCTTCTGAGAATGCATATGACCTCTTCCCCTTCCCTCACATCTCTAATGCTGTCACAGGTATATGTCCGTGGGAGAATCCCTAGGTTCTCATAGTCTGCGTTCGTTTGCAGAGTTCTTACAGCAACACATTGAATCTCCCGAAGCCAGTTCCTGTCTGACCAGCAAGCGAAAGCCTTTGAACATATTGAAGCCATTCAGTTTGAACTTCATGGCTACAGAGAAATCAGTAAGGAAGGGTGGCAGACAGCGTCATGGGGGAACTTCAAAGGATCTGCCTGATGATCTTGCTGAAATCTACAAAACAGATCCTGAAGAGGATTACAATCAGTGCAAGACTCGAATCCAATGGAATCGACGCTATTGGGCTGAACAGTGGTTCAAGTACAAGTTCGTGACCCAGGAGTACGCAGAGAAGAATGCTATCAAGAGCCCTTGGGGTGATATTCTCTATTGAGGCCTTCCCCCCAAGAACAAAGCTGAAGCCATTGCGCAAGAATTCTATCCTTGTATGGTCTGTGGACCACAGCCTGAAGAAGCCGACCCATCATCATTGCTCTGGTGTCGTGACGACAATCTCTTCAAGCGCAACTTCCAGTTTGCTAAGGCTTAGGCAAAGGTAAACAAGAAGTCATGGGGATTAGACTTCAATCCTGGTCCCTCTGGTCCCCGTGATGATGGCACACGTGAAGCTGAAGAAAATAGAATTGGCCCCTTTGCAAACCTTGATGGCCTCATCTCCTACATCTTGGTACAAGGTGCCAAAGTGGATCATTCTGACAATGCTGATTCTGATGAAGCCCCAGCTCCTCCTCCAAGGCCGCAGAAGCCAAAGAAGATTAAGGCTTCATCATCAGCTGCTCCTCCAAAAGTTTCTCGTGTGAAGCCACTGGCCACTGCACCTCCTGAAGCCAGTGTGCAGTCTGAAGATCTTTCACGCATCTCCAAGAAGACGGAGAAGAAAAAGAAAATCGTCAAGAGTATTGATCAGGCTTTGACTCCAGCTACTATTCTGCGTGAAGAGCACATTGATCTGTCCAGCGATGACGATCTTGCAGATGATGCTCTTGAGCAACTGATCAAGAGCAAGGAAGAAGCAGAGATCTTCAACAACTTGCCTCTCTTTGACGTGGCAGTCATTCATAACTTCATTGATGAGTGGTTTGACACACCAAATCTCAGCTTTGATGATCTGCAACTTCCAATTGGCCTCAGCGTCGCCTTTAATGGCGCCATTGCTTCTGAGCTAGCTATTGCTCAGCGCATCGTTGAGCTGAAAAACAAAATTGACTATGAAAAGGCTCAGTTCAAGAAGCATGTGGCAAATCTCAGTGTGCAAGATGTCAAGAACTTCAAGATCATGCTGCACGAGCTCAAAGAAGCCTTTCACAAGAAGCGTGAAGAAGCTCGAGGCTCCAGAGAGCGTATGAAGAGTCTGGCTGACAAGTGTGTGCTTGCCTACAATGAGGCTGAGAAGCGCAAGTCTCTTGGTCATCCTGGCATTGACTCCAGGATGGCAGCAAAGAAGAAGAAGCTCTCCACTGCCCAACCTGCACCTTCAAGTCAAGAAGCACCTCGCATTATCTTCCCAAGCAGCATGACTGGCTCGAAGCCAAAGGTCACTACTACCGCTTCAGAACAGAAGAAGACGAGGGCTGCAGAGGCTGAAGCTAGAAAGAGAAAGAATACTGAAGCCTCTGAAGCTGCTCCCTCCAAGAAGAAGCGCAAGATCAAGAAGAGTCAGGCTGCTCCCACAGAGCCCCTTGTTGTTGAACCCATCTCAGTGGTTTGTCCTGCATCTGCATCCCAAGAACTTCGCATGACTGTTCATGAGCCTGCTTCCACAGAGGCTCCTGAAGCTGAAGAGCCAGCAGTTGATCCCATCACTGCTGAAGACATTGGTCACCATGACAATGTTGAAGATGATGAAGTTCTTCCTCAAATTGAATACAATGTGGTATCATCGCATGTTCTCACGAACAGCGAACTTACCAGCATTGGTCGTCCTCTGACGCCAATTGCTCAGGATGCTTCATGGGCTGATCGCCCACAACACCAAGACTCCCCTAGTACTCCCCAACAACAACAAGCCACACCATCCGTGCAAGTTGAAGAGGATGAGGACCTACCCACTCCATCTCCAAAGGCGTCGCCTGTACTACAAAGGCTTCGCAAAGGACCAAGGCCTCAAGTCCCTCTTCCAAGCGTTCCAGAAGGAGAAGTGCATCATCAACCTGTTGCATGTCAAGTGTTTTCAGAAGCCACTCCTGCTGTGAATGTATCCGAGTCTGAAGCCCAGCTCCTGAAGACAATCCGGCTGCATCAGCCGACGAAGAACGTGTCCATACTCCCCCCATTCCTGAAGAAACTGTTCATGAAGTGAACGTGTCTGTGCCTGACCCTCCAGCTCAGCAAGTGGAGGTTGAAAATCCTGAAGCTGCCACTACCAACGCAAGTGAAGCCCATGACGTTGTCATGGCTGAAGCTAATGTGGAGCTTGAACCAAACAGTGTGCCTGAAACAAATGAGGCAACTGCTCCTGAAGCACCTGTTGTGCAGCCTGAAGCCTCTGCTGCTGCCACTGCTCCTGTTCCACCACCAAGGTCCTATACAATCGAGCAAGCATACAACCATGGCGAGCTAATCACAGTAAGATGGCCCGTTCTGGTCCCTCCGCCTACTGTCTCTGGTCCTCAGTTTGACTATCACATTGAGCATAGGTCTCAGGTCCAGAAGCCAAAGCCAAGATTGCCACGGTTTCCAGGTACTGCCACATCTGTCGGGTCTTTCAATGCAAATGGCTTCAAAAGCCACAACACATTATTTGACAGCTCAAAGAACCCCTACACAAAGCCAAGAATATCATCAGATCAGTTCTGGAGTCATCAGCAGCGAAGCTATTACTCTTGTGTTCTGTATGATCAAGGGCGCATTTTCCCTCATATGCGCCTCGACACTGAAGCCATTGCTGGACTGTCATGCTTAGAAGAAGCACTTGACTGCTTTCGTGATGTCGGTCTGCTCAGCTTGGTCACAGACAAAGAACATTGGAATGAAGAGCTATTGCTTCAATTCTATGCTACCCTCCACATTCGCGGCTATAACAGAGATATCAAGACCTGGGTTCTCGAGTGGATGACAGGAAATGTTCATCATGAAGCCAAAGCTCTTAACATCATTGAGCTTACAGGCCTATCCACTCCCAGAGATCTATATGAACCTGGTTGTCAAAAACACCGGAATGCACTGGAAAGCATCTTCCATAAGCCTGAACCCAATATGAGCCAGATGTTGAGCATGATGAAGCCTTTGCCACGTGATGCTGAATATCCAAAGGAGTTCTTTGTTGATGACCTTGAGTATCTGCCGCGCACTATATATCATATCATCAGGCGGACTCTATGGCCAATCAAAGGACATTCATCAGCTGCAAAACTTGAAGGAGCCATGAAGACATTGGTCTTTTACATCCTCAATGGCATCAGCTTCAATGCACATGATTTCTTGATCAGGCAACTGGCTGCATCTGGATCTGACCTTTTTGGACTGAAGTTCTATGCTCCATGGGTCATGCGCCTCATCAAGAAACACTTTGTTGTCAACTATCAACCATCTGCTCGCAATCATGTGATCTTCCTACCAGAGGTTGATATGTCAGTTGAGGCCATATACCCTGAACCTACCAAGAAGCCTCTTTGTCTTCAAAATGTTGAACATCGAAGCTTCACTCAGCCTATGGAAGGAGTCCAAGCTGTCGCGCGTGTCTATCCGATGGCTGGGAATACTCGTCTGCCTCATCGTGCACCAACTGAAGCTACTGAGAGCACCATTGCTCAAAGGCCTCGGAAGCGCTCTCGGGTCCTCAATGACCGAGAACTTCTTGTGGCCCTACATCATAAGCAAGATAAGCATCATTTTTGGCTGAAGCGTCAGATGCAAAGCCTCTTGGTGGATGTAAATCGCATTCGAAACCTTGCCACCAAGAATGCATTTGTCACTCACGAAACTTGTCGGCGTTCATGGAAGAGTTTGACCCTACTCAGTGCTGAAGCTGATCTTCAAGACGATGGCTTCACTGAAAGATTCAAGTTTGACTCCACTCCTCCACGGAATGCTGTCCTACGAAGAACTCCATCTCTTGAAGACTCTGACTATTCTTCCTCCACGGCAACTGTCAACGCCAATGTGATCGATGATGAAGATGATGCTACTTCACCACCCCCTACTTCTGCACGCATCAACACTGCACCGAGTTCGTCTGCACCACCAAACGACAACGACAACCCAGCTGATTCAACTACTCCTAATGAGGACGAGTAGATGCTCTATGTCTTCAAACCTTTTTGGTCATTACTGACAAAAGGGGGAGAAGCGTATGAGTTTGATAGTCTTCAAGCGGGTTCATAAGGGCGGTTGCTTTATATTTTTGCCTAGTGTTTACAACTCTTGCTTTTGATACATTTCGTTCTTTGAGTTGTAACACTTAAACTTGATGGTCATCTGCCACTTATTTGCGTTTCCACGTGCGATGATAACTTCCGCACTTAGATCATTCTGCAGACGTCCATTTTTCATTATGCATGTCATTCTCTTAGCTATATCATTTCATGCATGATGAATTATCCTCATAAGTTGAAGTGGATCTCCACAAGTACAACCTGCCATGTGCATTTGCATTCCAAAAGCAAATTATTTATATGCACATCTTCAGGGGGAGCCCTTTCCACTTATGAAGACAATGCACTATCCTTTACAATTTCACATACTTCTTTCCCGTTGAAAACTTCAACCAGTTTGTCATCAATCACCAAAAAGGGGGAGATTGTAAGTGCATCTAGTGCCACCCCTAGTTGGTTTTGGAGTATTGACGACAAAGTTGGTTGAGGGACTAATGCGTTTGTGAGAATTGCAGGATAACGTAGGAAGTGTCCCTCATTGATTCGGTTTACCTACCGGAGATGACCCCTAAAAATGTATGAAGACATTGAAGACAATGGTGGTGCGTGAAGAGGTTCACATTGAAGACTATGACATGAGAAGACATTGAGTGAAGACTATGGAGCGCGAAGACTGAGTTGTTTCGTTGTTTCCTTTTCTTCTGTGTTGAGTCATAGGAACCACCATACTGTTAAGTGGGGTCCAAGTGAACTAAGTCAGAGTGACTGAAGTGATGCTCAACCCAAATCCTATGTCTTCGAGCGAAGATAATGAGAACAAATCTTATCCAAAGCTGGATGAGTTAGCTTTGCTTGTAGCCCAAGTAAAGTTGCCGTGTGTGTTTGAAATCTGACCGTTGGAACACGTGTCAGTTCCTTAGTGACCCAGGGTCATTTCGGACATATCAGGTTGGGTTGCCTTGTGGCTATAAATAGCCCACCCCCTACACCATAAATTGGTGGCTGCTCAGAGTTAGTTTACGGCTTTTGTCGTTTTGAGAGCAACCCACCTCGAAGCCTTTGAGAGAGAAATCCTTGCGAGGACAAAGCCCAAACACCCAGAGCCAAAGAGTGTTAGGCATCACTGAAGTCTTTCTGTCTGTGTGACCTGAAGACTTATTACACTTGAGGACTGTGTATCCTCCAGCCGGTTAGGCGTCGCGTTCTGAGCATCCAAGAGTCATTGTGGATTGCCGGGTGAACGAAGTCTGTGAAGGTTCGGAAGTCTACCTTGAAGACTTACCAGAGTGATTGGGCGAGGACTAGGTGTCCTTAGCTCAAGGGGAATAAGGTGAAGACACGGTCTTCTGAGTTGAATCTCAGCCTCCCTAACCAGATGTATAGTTGTCACAGCAACTGGAACTGGTCCAACAAATCCCGAGTCTTCAACAAGTGACTGGTTCTATCCCTTCCCTCCTTTACTTTGAGTTTGTCTTCGTGAAGTCATTGCTTATCTGTCATATCTGTTTGACTTCAATGTTTGACTACTATTGTTGATTGGCTTCATACTATCTTCCATCCTGATCCTTACTACCTAGCTGTTGTTAGTCTTCGTACGTTAACACTATTGCATACTTGACTATGGCTTGCTCGTTGTAGTTTATCTTCTGCTGCATATCAATTAGGTCATTTCTATTGTTTGTCTTTGAAACTTCTACGTTTTGAAGACTTTGATAAAAATCGCCTATTCACCCCCCCTCTAGTCGATAACTAGCACTTTCAACACTTCAAAGCATTTGGTGGAATTGTACCAACAATCACTTGGAAAGGGCAAGAAGGCTCAGGGGAACCAGTATGAAGCACACTTCACTGGCAATGAAGATGGTACCCCTACGGTTGATGGTTCTCGAGAGGATTCTCCGAACATGGACAACCAGGAGCAGAATCAGCAAGTGGAAGATCCAATACTAGATGTCGATGACATGCTAGTGGAATTTGGTTCTACTGACATATATGGAGACCAGATTTAGTCTCATTTTTCTAAGTATTGTAATGATGTTATTAGACATATTACATGTGTTGTAAAATAAGTTATGTCCTTAGACATAATGTGTTTGCTATGTCGTGTGACATAGGGCTTGTAATAAGTACAAGACATATATAGTTTGTAATGTATGTATTGATTCTACAAGAGTTTGATTATATACTGAACTTTGTTCTTTTAATCTATAGAACTTCAAGGAATAATACAATGGAGGAGGAAATGTGTTTAGTGGATAGTGGATCTACTAACACGATACTTAGGTAGATGAAGTATTTCCAAACACTCAAGAAGAGTAATGGAAGTGTCATGACAATTGTTGGTCGAGACACGGTAATTGTTGGTTCTGGTCAAGCTACAATTACACTCCCTATGGGTACTAAATTGGTAATCCCGGATGCTCTACTGTATCCAGATTCTACTCGTACCTTGCTGAGTTTTAAGGATATCCGCAAAAATGGTTTCCATGTGGAAACTAATGAAGAGAGTGGAACTGAATGCCTACTCATAACTCAGCAAAAGGGATTTCGAAAGGAAGTCCTTGAAAATTTGCCTTCTCTATCTGTTGGGTTGTATTATACATACATTAAACCAGAGACGCATTTGGCATACAAGATAGTTTTTCAGAATCTTGATAAGTTCAAGATTTGGCATGGTCGCCTGGGTCATCCTGCTATTGGGATGATGAGAAAAATTATTGATGGTTCTGTTGGACACAACATAACGGATAGAAAGTTCCCAAAATCATCGGATTTTGTATGCACAACATGTGCAACTCGGAAATTGATCACAAGGCCATCTTATGTGAAATTAAAGGATGAGCCACTTAATTTCCTTGAACGCATTCAAGGAGATATTTGTGGTCCAATACAACCGTTATCTAGACCATTCAGATATTTCATGGTCCTAATTGATGCATCAACGAGATGGTCAAATGTGTGTGTACTGTCAACAAGGAACCATGCTTTTGCAAAGCTAATTGCTCAGATCATTAAATTGAGAGCAAATCATCCTGAGCATAGGATAAAAACCATTAGAATGGATAATGCCGCGGAATTTAGTTCACGAGCATTTAATGATTACTGCCTAGCTTTGGGCATTTCTGTGGAGCACTCAGTACCTTATGTACATACCCAGAATGGTCTTGCGGAATCACTTATCAAGAGGATCAAGTTGATAGCAAGACCGCTCCTGCAGAATAGTAATCTTCCAGCTTCATGTTGGGGTCATGCAGTTTTACATGCTGCAGAATTGATACAAATTCGACCAACTGCATATCATACGGTCTCCCCGTTGCAGTTAGTATGTGGAAACCAGCCAAGTATTTCCCATCTGCGGCAATTCGGTTGCGCGGTATATGTACCGATCTCACCACCACAGCGTACATCAATGGGCCCTCATAGACGAATGGGGATCTATGTGGGCTACAATTCTTCGTCAATTATTAAGTACCTGGAACCCCTGACAGGGGATTTGTTTACAGTCCGGTACGCTGATTGCATTTTTGATGAGGACAATTTCTCGGCATTAGGGGGAGAGAATAACCACAAAGAATGCCGGGAAATAGATTGGGATGTGAAAGGCATCTAGTCCTTAGATCCACGTACGAATGAGTCTGAACTAGAGGTTCAGAAGATTATAAATTTGCAAAATATTGCAAATAATCTGCCAGATGCATTTACTGATTATAAAGGTGTCACAAAATCAAATGTTCTCGCTATGAATGTGCCAGAGAGAGTGGATGTGACCCATAGATCTACTCAGCCACCTAAGAGGGGGAGGAATCTGGACACAAAGGACAAGGCTTTGCAAAAGCGTCCAAGGGGAATGAGGAATCCTCAAATAGTAAATGCAAGTCAACAAAATGTTGATATTCAACCTAGGGTTGAAGGACACCTGAAGGATGTTGGACATCCAGAACCCAACACGAGTGTGCACACAAATTTTGGTGTTGGGACATCGAAAGACCTTGATCCAATTGTTGAGGGAAATCACGAAGGATCAAAAGGTATTGATGAGATATCCATTAATTATATTGATTCAGGAGAATCATACAATAGAAAGACTACAGTTGTCGACATTTATTTCGCCTCTAGAATTGCAGAAGGCCTTGATTTGGATCGAGAACCTAAGTCCATGGCAGAGTGCATGAAGCGCTCAGACTGGTCCAAATGGAAGGCAGCAATTGAGGATGAATTGCGCTCGCTCATAAAAAGAGGGGTATTTACTGCAGTAATACCCACTCCTCAGCATGTGTTCCCTGTGGGAGCAAAATGGGTTTTCGTTCGTAAGAGGAACGAGAACAATGAGGTGGTGAGATATAAGGCGAGGCTTGTAGCACAGGGGTTCACGCAGAGACCCGACATCGATTATGATGAAACATATTCTCCTGTTATGAGTGGAACAACGTTCCGATATTTAATATCACTGGCAGTGAAAATGAATTTGTCTATCCAACTGATGGATGTTGTGACTGCATATTTATATGGGTCACTGGATTCGGATATTTATATGAAAGTTCCTGAGGGAATGAAGCTTCCGAATCCAAAGGCTAATCGCAACATGTATTGCGTAAAGCTTCAGAAGTCATTGTATGGCTTGAAGCAGTCGGGAAGAATGTGGTATAACCGACTGAGTATATTCCTTCTTCAGAAGGGTTACTCAAATAATAATGATTGCCCATGTGTGTTTATTAAGAAATCTAAGAATGGATTTTGCATTATTTCTGTGCATGTGGATGATCTGAATATCATTGGGACTACACAAGAAATACATGAGGCAAGTAATCATCTTAAGAAGGAGTTTGAGATGAAAGATCTGGGTAAGACTAAATTTTGTTTGGGCTTACAACTTGAACATATTCCTTCAGGAATACTTGTTCATTAGTCTGCTTATATCCAAAAGATTCTTGAGAAATTTAATATGGATAAAGCATATCCATTGAAAACACCAATGGTTGTTAGATCTCTTGATAGAGATAAAGACCCATTTAGACCTAAGGGTGATGATGAAGAGGTATTAGGACCTGAGTTTCCTTACCTCAGTGCTATTGGAGCACTAATGTATCTAGCAAACTGCACCAGGCCTGATATATCATTTGCAGTAAATTTATTGGCTAGATTCAGTGTATCACCAACAAAGAGGCATTGAGTTGGTGTGAAGAACATTTTCAGATATCTTCAAGGCACCAAAGATATTGGTTTGTTCTATCGGAAAAATCAAGATAAGACCATGGTGGGATATTGTTATGCTGGATACCTATCGGATCTCCATAATGCCAGATCACAGACTGGTTTTGTCTTCTTGAGTGGAGGTACGGCCTTTTCTTGGAAGTCGACAAAACAAACTCTGGTGGCTACATCCACGAATCATTCTGAAATTATTGCTTTGTTTGAAGCATCATGTGAATGTGCATGGCTTCGCAGAATGATTAACTTTCTTGAAAGTTCAAGTGGGATTGGATCATTGGAATCACCCACTATTATCTATGAAGATAATGCTGCATGTATTACACAGATGCAAACAGGTTATATAAAGAGTAATATTACAAAGCATATTTCTCCTAAGTTATTTTATCCCCATGAGTTACAGCAGACCGGGGAGATAAATATTTTGCAAACGAAGTCATGTGATAATCTTGCTGAATTGTTTACAAAGTCATTACCAAGTTCTTTATTTGAGAAGTACATCAATGGAATTGGTATGAAACGACTTCG
>NC_057813.1:109300480-109331567 GCF_018294505.1 Triticum aestivum
GGGGGGGTGTCTCCCTGAATGATAATCTGTTTGTGATCCTCGGATCTTTGATATTGTACTATTTTCCTTTATAAGTTTTTCCTAAATGGTTTCTTATGAAAGGTTTTTAACGAGGCAATAGTAATGCATGCATTGTGATATGTCGGTTTCTCCTTATTTTCCCACTGGGTTTTTGAAAGGAGTTTTTGATGGCATATTGTATATATCTCCTCATATTTTTCCTACAGGGTTTTTGAAGGAGACTAATCATAATGATGATGATCAAGATGTTGATGATGATGTTTACAAGAATAATTGAAGCAGAGATTAGGGGAAGTGTTAGGATTTAATTAATTAGTTTAATTAATAGAATCTTTGTCTGTGGAACGGACAGTCAGTTTCGCTCCCGAATGATCGCATCCTATTAGCAACGGACGCGTCGTTCCAATCGTGCCTATTGTAACCATCGCGTCTGTGCGATGCGCCTCTTCAGGAGGTATATATTTGTACATCATCGCAATCAATCGATATCAGTGATTACTGTTCATTGCACTATTCTTTTACATATATATGCTCTGTGTATGGGATTGGGATGTGCATGCGTACGTATACGAGCCCGGGAAGCCATTTGTACGAGTCAAAGTATGTACGATTCATGCATCTTCCTCCGTCCCATAATATAAGATATTTTTGCAAAAGCCGTCTTATATTATGGGAGTGAAGGAGTACGTGTTTGTACGTGTGTACAGTGTACGAGCGAGCTTTGTTTCAGAGGAACTGAAGTAGTACTGGATGGAGCTAGCTTCGTGTATGTCTATACCATGGGTACGTAGATAGAGTAGTACATGTCCGGTGTAACGGATTTGTATTTTTTTGTGATTTTCTCCATGTCCTACGTGCATGTGTACTTTAAGTTAACTCTTTCGCTTTGTGCTGCGTCAGATGTTGCATATGTTTAATATGATGATGCAGCTAACGGAGCTTGCTTTGCCTGAAAAAGATCTGGAAGAAATATATGCTACTCCATTCATCCCATAATATAAGGGTATTTTTTTTTTACAGAAATTCACTTTGGCACATGGGAGCATATGCGCTCGCCATCAAAAGATATATTTTAAAATGTCAAAAAAATTCAAACACTAATTTTACACACACATCTCAACATTGTATGTGCGCACACCAAGTTTTGTGAAAAACCGACATTTTATACACCTTGTGTAAAAAGGACCAAAAAAATTACCTCATGAAAAGCCTTTTTTAACACTGATTTTTGTCTTTTCTGCATTGACTCAAAAGTTGTCATTTTTACAATAAACGAGTTTGCATGCACGTAGAATGTCGAGATGCACGCGAGAGTCATTTTGTCAGAATTTTGTGACATTTTAAAATATGTGTAAAACACATTTTTAAAATCCAGGAGCATATGCTCCCATGTGCCAAAACGCCAATACTAATGTCGAAAATGCTCTTATATTATGAGATGGAGGGAGTACATGGGACTTGTGAGCTCATGGGTTTTACCCTTTTCCATGCAGATTTTAGCATTAAATTTTACTCCTTTTGGTTGGCATATTTAAACATGGAAGATATATCGAGCGACGTTATCTCTCACTAGTCTCACGGGGCGGTCCATAGGCCGGGCAAAGAGGGCCATCACCCGGTCCATGAGAGGAGTTGGGCCCCAAATATAAGTCTAAATACTATTGTAGTATAAACTAAAGATTAAAGTCCAAAATTTGCAAGAGCAAAGTCCACACAATGAACCAATAATATTATCAGATAAGAGCAACCTAATCTGATACTACTTCCGTTTTTAAATATAAGTCTTTCTAGAGATTTCAATATGGACTACATACGGATGTATATAGACATACTTTAGAGTGTAGATTCATTCATTTTGCTCCGTATGTAGTCCATATTGAAATCTATAAAAGGACTTATATTTAGGAATGGAGGGAGTAGGTGACAATGATTTTAGTGAGCCTACCAGTGTCTCTACCATAGACGTGGAACAAGTCATACTAAACTTCATGTTAAACTATATTTCTATGTTTAGTTTCGTGCCAAACCTTTTATTCTGAAAATTGACTGGAGCCCTTGTGTACATTATAAGAATTCAAGCATCCAAAAAAGTGTAAAAATAATAAAAGAAGTTATGTATGCAAAATTGAATCGGTGACATGTTATGCTCGTTGATAATCATGTTATTTCGATGGCATGTAAAGATCATGCAAATAGTGTCAACTTATTATGGAACCTAACTTGCAACACATTTACAAACATTTTCATTTGTATCCTAGAAGATTCAGAATATGTTACCTAATAATATACTAGAAACCATTAGTAAGATATTCTTTAGACATTATACTGGAGATCTCTACCTTGATAGTTCAGGATATTTATAAACGAACACATACACATAAAAATATACACGTGCATCATATAAATTATGCAATTTTCAAAAAGTAGTTGAACCATTAATTTTATTGAAACTCACAATTTCAATTTGGAAGAAACAAAAGTTTCAATGAAATACAGTAGAACTAATAGTAGAGAACACTACAATTAATATTTAACAACATTGTTATGTGGTTCCACACAAAAACACTGTTATATGGTTAACTATGTCAACTAAGTAACAAAATTATACTCACCGACACTGTAATAAAATAAACATACACTGAAATAAGTACAAATGTTTGGTATAAAAAGTCTTTCTTTTCACTCACCCAATAACACAAGCAAGTTTGGACCTGAGAGGACGAGGATCAAATGAGAACAAAATGCTGGAGAATAGTTGAAGAGATGTGAGAGGGGTCGGGGATAACGAATAAAAACAAAAAAACCATAAGTGTGTAGACTAACACATATAAAACACGTCTTCTTCTACAAAATGATTGATTTTTAACAATTACTATTTAGTACATTTTATAGGAAACTAAATCTGATTTGAATTCATCATAATTTGCAAATCCTAAATAATTTTGATTTTAATACCAGTTCTTATATTTGCCTCTCCTAAAAAATCTAAAATACATTTTTGACTCAAACAACTAAGATCGCATTTAAATTTAAATTTAATTAATGAAAACATATAGCCATAACAAATTGCCAATATTTTTACTTATCAAAATCCATAAATTATATTCAAACTTTGGAGTTACTTTGCATGATGGATATAAATATATGCAATTCAATACATAATATAATTAAGTATGTAATGAGAATTTTAAAACATAAAACCTATCATTTACCATATATATGTAATTTAAAATATAATTAAGCGGGTAATAAGAATTTTAAAATATAATTAAGCATATAATTAAATTTTAAAATAATAAATTCAGCAAGTATAGACCAATTTGCCATTTATCTCGGTAACAATTTAAATGATATTACCCATGCAAATCTACTATCTAGTAATTTGTGGTATTTTCGTCTAGAAATTCATATGTGACTTCAGTTGACTATTTTAAAATTAGTGGAGGAGATTGTTGAAGGAAGAGATAGAACAACTAATAAAGATGTTTATCCGCGAAATGTCGAAATTGCTTTTGCACATAGTTGTCTGCTGGTGTAGGATCTCCGTGTAAAGACGGCTTAATTAGGAGAGCATCCATCGATCGATTATATAAAGTAAAATGTCTTTTATGTTGCTCTAGATGATGTGGATCGTTGTCCTTTCAAGAGAAAGGATGGCGCAGATTCCTGGGAGACTAGAGCAGTGAACTCTATCTTTGCTTGTGTAGATGCTCTTGTTAACCAATTATGATCGATTTTCCGTGCAATAATGGATAGGCTCAAGGATATCAAACGTGGTTGACGGCTCAATTAGTCCCTATACTAGAGTATAGAAAGCGGGGAGCTCTGTTCCGGAGTTGACTAGTGCCACGGCATGCACAGTAGCGTCCATGGTCAATAGTGTATACGTGCGGACCGGGCCACATCGAGCGAAGCAGGGCCAGGGAAATCTCAAATCTGCGCTCCACTGAGGCCAACAAGAACTACACCCGAATCATCACCAATCCCCGACAAGGAAGGAACGCGCAAGGTGGAGACGTCACACGCATGCAGCACAACTGTAGCGAGGCCAGAGTGCGCGGTGTCCCGGAAGGAACCCCTCGCCTCGCCGTCACCTGCGTCCCGACGCCGCCTCGGGGGTTAAGGACGCACGCGGGTGGGCACGGACCAGCCCGGAGCGACTCAACGATCCAGCGCACGCAACTCGATCGTTTGTGTGGTCTTGCTATCGGATACAGTACGCACCAGTTAGACACCGCCACCAGAGACGGATGGCGCATGGTTTCCTGTCGATCGAACCCCCTGAAATGTGGAAACCAGCGCAGAACTGGCTCCAATTCGGTCGGTTCTGACCTGAATCCCGGAATGTTTTTTAGGGTCGGTCCTACTAGGCGAACTGTTGGTAGAGCTCCAGACGGGGACAGACACGAAAGTGGACCGGGGGCTATATAATGCCTGTCCATCAAAGACAGCCAAATTAGGCACCTTGCTATCCAAAGTTCAAAAGTTCTCTTTCATGGGTCTTGGAAGTGCCTACATGCACTAGTTGCCAACTTTAATCCATTACACGCTTGGATGAGGCTGCCATCGGTTGGACGGCCACGGTTCTCGGGGGATGGCATAGGCCCATACAGTTTGAAAATAGGGTTTAGGATTTTTCGTGGGGCAAAGCCTTTTCACGTCTTTCTATATATAACAATCAGCATATACAATTACATACGTATAGGGTATGTGTAAACGACACGCTAGACCTATCTTAACACTCTTCCTCAATCTGAACTTTTACTCTGTACAAGATTTAGATTGGTACTAAAATGGTCTAGCATCTGTCGGGTGGTTGGTTTAGTAAACACATCAGCCAGCTGATCATTAGAAAAAATGAACCTGACCTCAAGAGCTCCAGAAGCAACACGCTCGCGCACAAAGTGAAAATAAATCTCGATGTGCTTGGTACGCGCATGGAAAACTGAGTTGACAGTCAGATATGTGGCCCCTAAATTATCACACCATAGAACAGGAAATCGCTGCTAAGATACTCCAAGCTCTTTGAGTAGTGACTCTACCAAGATGACTTCAGCAGCTCCATTCGCCAAGGTTTGTACTCGGCCTCTGTACTGGATCTTGACACCGTCGGTTGTTTCTTCGAACTCCAGGAAATGAGGTTCGGTCCAACAAAGATGGCAAAACCTCCAGTGGATCGACGATCATCGGGATATCCTGCCCAATCTGCATCAGTGAATATACTAATGCTAGTGGAAACAGCCTTGCGAAACTTCAACCCTGTGTGCAACGTTCCTTTCACATAGCGCAGAATCCGCTTAACAGCTTCCCAATGAACATCGGTGGGCTGTGAGAGAAACTGGCACACCTTGTTCACTGCGAACAAAATATCCGGACGAGCATGAGTTAAATACTGCAGTCCACCAACAACACTGCGATACCAGAAAGAATCATCGCTACTGAGAGGCTATCCAGACATTCGTGCAAGCTGATCGGAAGTAGACAGCGGTGTGGAAGTAGGCTTACAATTCTCCATGCTCACACAGTGCAAAAGATCTAAGGCATACTTTCATTGAGTCAATGTCATCGCCCCTGAATTGTATGACGCTTCCAGACCAAGAAAGTACTCCAACGGCCCAAGGTCCTTGATAGGAAAACTGGCCGCAAGGGAGTGAACAAGACCATGATACGTCTCCAACGTATCTATAATTTTTGATTGTTTCATGCTATTATATTACCCCTTTTGGATGTTTATGGACTTTATTTTACACATTTATATCATTTTTGGGACTAACCTACTAACCGGAGGCCCAGTCCGTATTGCTGTTTTTTTGCCTATTTCAGTATTTCGGAGAAAAAGAATATCAAACGGAGTTCAAACGGAATGAAACATTCGGGAGCGTGATTTTTGGAACGAACGTGATCCAGAGGACTTGGAGTGCAAGTCAAGAAGCAATCAAGGCGGCCAGGAGATAGAAGGGCGCGCGCGCCCCCTGTCTCCTGGGCCCCTCGAGCGGCCACCGACGTACTTCTTCCTCCTATATATACCTACGTACCCCGAAAACATCTAGGGAGCCACCGAAACACAATTTTCACCGCCGTAACCTTATGTATCCGCGAGATCCCATCTCGGAGCCTTCGTCGGTGCTCCGTCGGAGGGGGAATCAACCACGGAGGGCTTCTACATCAACACCATAGCCCCTCCGATGAGTTGTGAGTAGTTTACAACAAACCTTTGGGTCCATATTTATTAGCTAGATGGCTTCTTCTCTCTTTTTGGATCTCAATACAATGTTCTCTCCCTCTCTTGTGGAGATCTATTCGATGTAAACTCTTTTTGCGGTGTGTTTGTCGAGATCCATGAATTGTGGGTTTATGATCAAGTTTATCTATGAGAAATATTTGAATCTTCTCTGAATTCTTTTATGTATGATTGAGTTATCTTTGCAAGTCTCTTCGAATTATCAGTTTGGTTTGGCCTACTAGATTGATCTTTCTTGTCGTGGGAGAAGTGCTTAGCTTTGGGTTCAATCTTGCGGTGTCCTTACCCAGTGACAGAAAGGGTTGCAAGGCACGTATTGTATTGTTGCCATCGAGGATAAAAAGATGGGGTCTATATCATATTGCACGAGTTTATCCTTCTACATCATGTCATCTTTCTTAATGCGTTACTCTGTTCTTATGAACTTAATACTCTAGATGCATGCTGGATAGCGGTCGATGTGTGGAGTAATAGTAGTAGATGCAAGCAGGAGTCGGTCTACTTGTCACGGACGTGATGCCTATATACATGATCATGCCTAGATAATCTCATAATTATTCGCTTTTCTATCAATTACTCGACAGTAATTTGTTCACCCACCGTAATACTTATGCTATCTTGAGAGAAGACACTAGTGAAACCTATGGCCACGGGTCTATCTTTTATCATATAAGCTTTCAATCTACTTTTATTTGCATCTTTACTTTTTGCATCTATATTATAAAATACCAAAAATATATTTATCTTCTCATACTATCTCTATCAGATCTCACTTTCGCAAGTGGCCGTGAAGGGATTGACAACCCCTTTATTGCGTTGGTTGCGAGTTCTTTGTTTGTTTGTGTAGGTGCGTGAGACTTTTGAGGAGCCTCCTACTGAATTGATACCTTGGTTCTCAAAAACTGAGGGAAATACTTACGCTACTATTACTGCATCACCCTTTCCTCTTCAAAGAAAACCAATACAAGCTCAAGACATAGCAAGAAGGATTTCTGGCGCCGTTGCCGGGGAGGTCTTCGCTCAAGTGAAAGACATATCAAGTACCCATCACAAACTCATCTCCCTCGC
This sequence comes from Triticum aestivum, assembly GCF_018294505.1. Lineage (NCBI taxonomy): Eukaryota > Viridiplantae > Streptophyta > Magnoliopsida > Poales > Poaceae > Triticum > Triticum aestivum. The sequence continues at coordinate 109,307,811 of NC_057813.1, forward strand.
ATTTACATTATTTGCCATTTTCCTCTCGTTTTCCTCTCCCCCACTTCGCCCTTGTCGTTTTATTTGCCCTCTCTTTCCCTATCTTCTCTCTCTCTTTTCGCTTGCCTTTTTCTGTTTGCTCGTGTGTTAGATCGTTTACCTTGTCATTATGGCTAGCTCTGTTTTTATCTCTTCGTCTCCCGACTTTGAAGTTCTTCACTTAAACAAAGACAAGGAAAAAATTTAAAAGATGCTTGGTTCAGGATGCTAGAATCTTATCGTAGTTGCGCTATAGAAGGAGATTTCAAGATTTTAATTCGCAATTTTTATGTTGGGTTAACCCTAGCCCATAGACAACTCCTTGATTTTGCCGCAAAAGGGTGTTTTATTGAAGTTGATCCTAGTTTCGCTTATGAAATTATAGAGGGGTTAGTAGTAGTACTTCCCCTACAAAAGGGATCACCTTTCTCTCATGAAGGAACCCAAATTTTAGAGAAACTATGTGAATTGCAAAAATTTGTTGAACTACTTAAGAATATTGGTGGGAGTATCAACCGCATGAATAACTTGATTACACTTTGTAATAAGCGGTTGGATGCCTTAGATCAAAAGATCTCTGAGAATGAAGGGAAACGCAAGGAGCCTCCAGGATCCGAGCATAACCCCATTAAAAAGACAAGTGCCAAAGATGACACTACTTAGATCTATCTTCGCTTTTATGCCTAGCTAGGGGCGTTAAACGATAGCGCTAGTTGGGAGGCAACCCAATTTTCTTTGTGTTTTTGTTTTTTTCCTGTTTAGTAATAAATTTTGCATCTACCATCTGCTTAGATGTGTTTTTATGCTTTAATTTGTGTTTGTGCCAAGTAGAACCTATAGGATAACCTATGATGATAGTTGATTTGATTCTACTGAAAAACAGAAACTTTGCGCGCACGAAATTAATTTTGTTAAATCACAGAAAGGTGCTTTTGCGTTGATTCTTTTTGCTTTTGATGAATAAAAAAATTGTACAGGACTTCCTATTTTGGTAGGATTTTTAGAGTTCCAGAAGTTTGCGTTAGTTACAGATTGCTACAGACTGTTTTGTTTTTGACAGATTTTGTTTTTCGTGTGTTGTTTGCTTATTTTGATGCATCTATGGCTAGTATTAAGTGGTATGAACCATAGAGAACTTGGAATACAGTAGGTTTAACACCAATATAAATAAAGAATGAGTTCATTACAGTACCTTATGTGGTGGTTTTGTTTTCTTTCACTAATGGAGCTTATGAGATTTCCTGTTGAGTTTTGTGTTGTGAAGTTTTCAAGTTTTGGGTAAAGTTTTGATGGACTATGGAATAAGGAGTGGCAAGAGCCTAAACTTGGGGATGCCCAAGGCACCCAAGATATTCAAGAATAGCCAAAAGCCTAAGCTTGGGGATGCCCTCGGAAGGCATCCCCTCTTTCGTCTTCGTTCATTGGTAACTTTACTTGGAGCTATATTTTTATTCACCACATGATATGTGTTTTGCTTGGAGCGTCGTGTATTATATTAGTCTTTGCTTTTTAGTTTACCACAATCATCCTTGCTGTACACACCTTTTGGGAGAAGCCCACTTGATTAGAATTTATGAGAATACTCTATGTGCTTCACTTATATCTTTTGAGCTAGATAGTTTTTGCTCTAGTGCTTCACTTATATATTTTAGAGCATGGCGGTGTCTTAATTTTATAGAAATTGCTAGTCTCTCACGCTTCACTTATATTATTTTGAGAGTCTCTTAGAACAGCATGGTATTTGCTACGGTTATGAATTTGGTCCTAGAATGATGAGCATCCAAGTTGGGTATAATAAAAACTATCATAGAAAGTGCATTAAACACTAGGATCAATTTGATACTTGATAATTGTTTTGAGATATAAAGGTAGTAATGTTAGAGTCATGCTAGTGGGTAATTATGAAATTGAGAAATACTTTTGTTAAAGTTTGCAAGTCCCGTAGCATGCATGTATGGTAAAAGTTGTGTGACAAATTTGTTGCATGAGGTGCTCTTTTGAATGTCTTCCTTATGAGTGGCAGTCGGGGACGAGCGATGGTCTTTTCCTACCAATCTACCCTTCTAGGGGCATGCGTAGTAGAACTTTCCTTCGAGGGCTAAGTAGATTTTTGCAATAAGTATATGAGTTCTTTATGACTAATGTGAGTCCATGGATATATGCATACTCATCCTTCCACTTAGCTAGCCTCTATTATACTGCGCAACTTTCGCCGGTATCATGCACCCATTATTTACCTTCCTCAAAACAGCCACCATACCTACCTATCATGGCATTTCCATAGCCATTTCGAGATATATTACCATGCAACTTTCCACCATTCCGTTTATTATGACACGCTCCATCATTGTCATATTGCTCTTTGCATGATCATGTAGTTGACATCGTATTTGTGGCAAAGCCACCTTCATAATTTTCATATATGTCGCTCTTGATCCATTGCATATCACGGTACACCGCCGGAGGCATTCATATAGAGTCATATCTTGTTCTAGCTTTGAGTTGTAATTCTTGAGTTGTAAATCAATAAAAGTGTGATGATTTTCATTATTAGAGCATTGTCCCAGTGAGGAAAGAATGATGAAGACTATGATTCCCCCACAAGTCGGGATGAGACTTCGGGCTTTACAAAAAAAGAAAAAAGAAAAAAAGGCCAAAAAAAAGAAAGGCCAAAGGAAAAAAAGAGAAAAAGAAAAAAAAGAAAGAAAAAAAATGAGAGAAAAAGATAGAAGGGACAATTGCTACTATCTCTTTTCCACAGTTGTCTTCAAATAGCACCATGATCTTCATGATAGAGAGTCTCCTATGTTGTCACATTCATATACTAGTGGGAATTTTTCATTATAGAACTTGGCTTGTATATTCCAATGATGGGCTTCCTCAAAATGCCCTAGGTCTTCGTGAGCAAGCAAGTTGGATGCACACCCACTTAGTTTCTTTTGTTCAGCTTTCATATAGTTATAGCTCTAGTGCATCCATTGCATGACAATCCCTACTCACTCACATTGATATCTATTAATGGGTATCTCCATAGCCCATTGATATGCCTAGTTGATATGAGACTATCTTCTCCCTTTTTGTCCTTACAACCACCACCATATACCACCATAATGCTATGTCCATGACTTGCGCTCATGTATTGCGTAAGAGTTGAAAAAAGCTGAAGCGCGTTAAAAAGTATGAACCAATTGCTCGGCTCGTCATCAGGGTTGTACATTATGGGAGTATTTTGTGTAATGAAAATGAAGCATGGCCTAACTATATGATTTTGTAGGGATAAGCTTTCTTTGGCTATGCTATTTTGATAGGACATGATTATTTGTTAGTATGCTTCGAAGTATTATTATTTTTATGTTTTATAAGCTTTTATCTTCAATCATTTGGATATGAACAGTCATGCCACAATAAAGAAAATTACATTGAGAATTATGCTAGGTAGCATTCCACATCAAAAATTCTGTTTTTATCATTTACCTACTCGAGGACGAGCAGGAATTAAGCTTGGGGATGCTTGATACGTCTCCAACCTATCTATAATTTTTGATTGTTCCATGCTATTATATTACCCCTTTTGGATGTTTATGGGCTTTATTTTACACATTTATATCATTTTTGGGACTAACCTACTAACCGGAGGCCTAGCCCGTATTGCTGTTTTTTTTTGCCTATTTCAGTATTTCAAAGAAAAAGAATATCAAATGGAGTCCAAACGGAATGAAACCTTCGGGAGCGTGATTTTTGGAACGAACGTGATCCAGAGGACTTGGAGTGCAAGTCAAGAAGCAATCAAGGCGGCCAGGAGATAGGAGGGCGCGCCCACCCCACCTGGGCGTGCCCTTTGCCTCCTGGGCCCCTAGAGCGGCCACCGACGTACTTCTTCCTTCTATATATACCTACGTACCCCGAAAACATCCAGGGAGCCACTAGAACACAATTTCCACCGCTGTAACCTTCTGTATCCGCGAGATCCCATCTCGGAGCCTTCGTCGGTGCTCCGCCGGAGGGGGAATCAACCACGGAGGGCTTCTACATCAACACCATAGCCCCTCCGATGAGTTGTGAGTAGTTTACAACAAACCTTTGGGTCCATATTTATTATCTAGATGGCTTCTTCTCTCTTTTTGGATCTCAATACAATGTTCTCTCCCTCTCTTGTGGAGATCTATTCGATGTAAACTCTTTTTGCGGTGTGTTTGTCGAGATCCATGAATTGTGGGTTTATGATCAAGTTTATCTATGAGAAATATTTGAATCTTCTCTGAATTCTTTTATGTATGATTGAGTTATCTTTGCAAGTCTCTTCGAATTATCAGTTTGGTTTGGCCTACTAGATTGATCTTTCTTGTCGTGGGAGAAGTGCTTAGCTTTGGGTTCAATCTTGCGGTGTCCTTACCCAGTGACAGAAAGGGTTGCAATGCACGTATTGTATTGTTGCCATCGAGGATAAAAAGATGGGGTTTATATCATATTGCATTAGTTTATCCCTCTACATCATGTCATCTTTCTTAATGCGTTACTCTGTTCTTATGAACTTAATACTCTAGATGCATGCTGGATAGCGGTCGATGTGTGGAGTAATAGTAGTAGATGCAGGCAGGAGTCGGTCTACTTGTCACGGACGTGATGCCTATATACATGATCATGCCTAGATAATCTCATAATTATTCACTTTTCTATCAATTACTCGACAGTAATTTGTTCACCCACCGTAATACTTATGCTATCTTGAGAGAAGCCACTAGTGAAACCTATGGCCACGGGTCTATCTTTTATCATATAAGCTTTCAATCTACTTTTATTTGCATCTTTACTTTTTTCATCTATATTATAAAATACCAAAAATATATTTATCTTCTCATACTATCTCTATCAGATCTCACTTTCGCAAGTGGCCGTGAAGGGATTGACAACCCCTTTATTGCGTTGGTTGTGAGTTCTTTGTTTGTTTGTGTAGGTGCGTGGGACTTTTGAGGAGCCTCCTACTGGATTGATACCTTGGTTCTCAAAAACTGAGGGAAATACTTACGCTACTATTGCTGCATCACCCTTTCCTCTTCAAGGAAAACCAACGCAAGCTCAAGACGTAGCAGACCATCAACAGCTCGTGGAGAAGATCCGGCAATGACGATATCATCCACATAGACAAGCATATAGATCTGAACATCACGGTAGTGGAAGAAAAACAGAGATGTATCTGCTTTGGAGGAGACGAAACCCAGCTCGAAAAGACGGTCACTGAGCCGAGCATACCATGCACGAGGGGACTGTTTGAGTCCATAGAGAGCGCGTTGTAGCTTGCACACATGTGAGGGAAGCCGAGCATCCTCAAAGCCAGGTGGCTGCTGCGTATAGACGTCCTCTGAGAGATATCCATGAAGGAAAGTGTTGCTGACATCAATCTGCTGAAGACTCCAACCGCGAGACACAGCCAGGGCAAGAACCAGTCGAACGGTGGCCGGCTTGACAATCGGACTGAACGTATCACCATAGTCAATGCCAAGCTGCTGGGTGAAACCACGGTTGACCAGTCAAGCTTTGTACTTATCAACATAGCCATCTGGACGGTGCTTGATCTTGAGGCTCCACTTGCTCCCAACAATATTGACTCCGCGCGGTTGAGGCACAAGAACCCAAGTCTTGTTGTGGTGAAGGGCAGCGAGCTCATCAATCATTGTTGTACGCCAGGCAGTCTCAAGGAGAGCATCACGATGAGAGACAGGCACCGCATGAAATGCATGGCAACGGGAATCATATCGGATAGTCCCATCAGTAGGGACAAGAGCACGACGAGTATGATCGTGGGTATGCGTAACCATAGTGTGTGCAGAAGCAGCTGGAGGCGTCGTGGTTGACGGGGCAGGACTGCCCTCGATAGAAGGCGACACAAGCTGTGGCGGCGATGGTGGAGCAGCATCCTCGATCACCGTGGCAGAAGACGGTGTGTCAGCACGCGGCGAGGAGACCGCCAAGGGACCGGGCAAAGCAGCCGCCGGGGCCGAAGACGGGCCAGTTGGGCCGGGCGACGCGGCAGCCGATGGGCCGGTCGGGCCGGGCAACGCGATAGCCGACGGGCCAGGGGACGTGCATGTCCCATGCATGTCGAGCGCCAGGGAGGTCGGCGCGTCGGCCACATGGGGGCGGCGGACAGGGGGCGTGCATGCGCCATGCACCGCGATCGCCGGGGATGGAGCAGCCGAAGGTTCCTGCACATGAGCAACATGGCGTGAAACAGGCGTGTCAGTAGACAAATAGGACAAGTCGTATTTGCACATATGATCACCCGTAGTCGGTTCATTGAAAGGAAAAGAGAGAACATCATCCAAAGAAGAGACATCGACGGTGACCCCAGGGGTGGCATAAGGAAAAATAGACTCGTCAAAAATAACATCACGAGAGATGTAGATATGTCATGTGGAATGATCAAGGCACTTGTATCTCTTATGCATTTGACTATAGCCCAAGAAAACACACATGGTGGAACGGAGGGCAAGCTTGTGTGCATTATATTTGTGCAAACTGGGCCAGCAAGCGCACCCAAAGGTGCGAAGAAACTTGTAATCAGGTTGCACCTTAAGGAGACAATATATGGGTGTATCTTGTTGATGAACAGGTGTGGGCATGCGATTAATGAGATAACATGCAGTAAGAAATGCTACATCCCAGAAACACAATGGGAGTAAAGAATGAGCCAGCAAGGCAAGACCTGTTTCAAGATGACGGTGTTTGCTTTCAGCAATCTCGTTCTGCTGACAGGTGTGCGGGCAAGACACATGATGAGATATCTCAGTGCGTTGAAAATATCGGTGCAGTCTGTGGTACTCGCCACCCCAGTCCGACTGAATGGCTATGATTTTAGTCTGGAGAAGATGCTCTACATGAGCCTGAAAAGCATAAAACACTTGCTCAATGTCAGACTTGTGCTTAAGGAGATAAATCCAAGAGAAGCGAGAATAATCGACAACAAAGCTCACATAATACTTACAACCTCCGGAAGAGGCAATAGAAGGCCCCCAAACATCAGAATGAATTAACTCAAGAGGCATAGTGGAAACATGATGAGATAAATTATATGGCAATTGTCGACTCTTAGCACGCTGACAAGCATCACACACTGAAGTCTGACGTTCAGAAGAACACACTAAATCATTATTCCTAACAATGGTTTGAACAATATTATTTGAGGGATGACCGAGACACTAGTGCCACTGGGACGGGGTGGTCTTGACGCTGAGAGACGCTTGGCGGGTGGAGGAGGAGGACGCATGACTAAACGGGATGGGGTAGAGTCCGCCATGACATCTACCATGAAGAAGGATTTTCTTCATGGTCGTGTCCTTAACAAGGAAAAAGAAATGATGAAATTCCGCAAAAACATCATTGTCAAGGAAAAGACGATAAACGGATAGGAGATGTTGATGAATATGTGGTAAACGAAGAATATTGCGTAAACGAAGAGATGAACCGGGTATAGTGGAATGACTAATATGCGAAATAGACAAATCTGCACCATTTGCCACTTGCACTTGATCCTTCCCGCCATGGAGCTCATGGAAGCGTAGATGATCGAGATCATTCGTCAGGTGGTCTGTCGCACCGGTGTCCAGGATCTAGTGCGGCGACTCATGGGAGGAGGATGTGGACACGGAGTTGGCAGCGCGGTTGTCATGATCATAGCGGCTGCGACAGTCGCTCGCCTCATGACCCCAATTCTTGCATATCTGTCACCAGGGACGCCAGCGCCGGTTGCGGCCGTCCCCTCCTCCGTTGCCTCCTCCGTTGCGGCTGTTGCCGCCGTTGTTGTTGTCGTTGTTGTTGCGGCCAGGGGCGCTGCCCTGGCTAGGGCCGTAGCCGCCTGAGCCTGGTGGGAAGGAGCCGCCGGAAGGGCAGCCACCACTCGGGCGTCCAGAGTCGGGCGCACGGCCGAAGGTGTTGTGGTAGACCGGCCGGGAAGCGGCATTGGCGGAGGACTGCCAATCCTCAAGCTCCGATTGCTGCTGCTGAAGGGCCTCGTAGTGAAGGACACTGGAGTTGAACACGGGAAACGCGACAGGCACGCCCGCAAAGTTCATCGAAGCAGTGATGGGGTTAAACACCGAGCCGAACCCAGTCAGCATGTAGTCGATGATCTCATCATCGCGAAGAGGAGAGCCGGTGGCGGCCATCGAATCAGCAAGGGCCTTGACCTTCTGCATATACTCGCCGGCGGGGCGATCTCCTTTCCTCAGCGCCTGGATCTGGCGCCGGTGGTAACGCACGCCGGCGCTGTTCTCGGCGGCGAATATGGTGTGCACGGCCACCCAGGCGGCGGCCGTCGTCCTGCAGCCGATGAGCTGCGCAGAAATCTCCACGTTCATGGAACCGAGGAGATGCCCAAGGACCTTCTGATCCAGCATCCACCACTGCTCGTACTCAGGGTTGGACACGGTGCGGGCGGCCTCGCCGGTGCCTGTCGTCACGGTCGGCGCCGGCGCCCTGGCCGAGCCGTTGAGGAAGCCATGGAGGCAAACGCCGACGAAGTTGGGAAGGGCGAGGGCCCTCCATAGCATGAAGTTACTGCGGTCGAGCGAGACCGCGATGGGCGGAAGGACGGGGGTGGGAGCCGACACGGTGGGTGGGGCGATGACCGGGGCGACCGGGGCAGGCACGGAGTGGGTGGAGAGCGTGACCGCGGAGGAGGGGGTTGTCGAGGCTGCCGAGGCGGTGGACATCGTGGCGGCCGCGAGAAAACTCCGGCGGCGGCAGCAGCGAGAGAAGAGGGGCGGCGGCTAGGGTAGACTCTAATACCAAGTTTGAGAATAGGGTTTAGGGTTTTCCGTGGGGAAAGGCCTCTCCACGTCTTTCTATATATAACAATCAACATATACAATTACATACATACAGGGTACGTGTACACAACATGCTAGACCTATCTTAACACATACCTCAGCTACGCTTGCCATGCTTGTGTTTGGGAGCTTTGCAGCTAGCGAAACCCGGGCGTTTTCCATGACAAATCTACAATGCCAATTGAGGGAGTCCTGGATTAGGGGGTGTCTGGATAGCCGTACTATCATCATCAGCCGAACTATCATCGGCCGGACTATCATCATCGACCGGACTCCAAGACTATGAAGATACAAGATTGAAGACTTCGCCCCGTGTCCGGATGGGACTTTCCTTGGTGTGGAAGGAAGCTTGGCGATACGGATATGTAGATCTCCTACCATTGTAACCGACTCTATGTAACCCTAGCCCTCTCCGGTGTCTATATAAACCGGATGGCTCTAGTCTGTAGGACACAACAACAACCATTACAATCATACCATAGGCTAGCTTCTAGGGTTTAGCCTCCTTGATCTCGTGGTAGATCCACTCTTGTAAACATCCACAATATCAATATCAATCAAGCAGGATGTAGGGTTTTACCTCCATCAAGAGGGCCCGAACCTGGGTAAAACATCGTGTCCCTCGTCTCCTGTTACCATCCGCCTAGACGCACAGTTCGGGACCCCCTACCCGAGATCTGCCGGTTTTGACACCGACATTGGTGCTTTCATTGAGAGTTCCTCTGTGTCGTCACCGATAGGCTTGATGGCCTCTTCAATCGACAACGACGCAGTCCTGGGTGAGACTTTTCTCCCGGACAGATCTTCGTATTCGGCGGCTTCGCACTGCGGGCCAACTCACTTGGCCATTTGGAGCAGATCGAAAGCTACGCCCCTGGCCGTCAGGTCAGGTTTGGAAGCCTAAACTTCACGACCGATATCCGCGGGGACTTGATCTTCGATGGATCTGAGCCACAGCCGAGCGTGCCGCGCTGCCACGATGGGCACGACCTAACTCTGCCGCCGGGCAGCACCTTGGAGGCCGCACTTGAATCCGCTCTGACCCATAGTCCGGAGCCGATCGCTCAGATCGAGGACGGATGGCTGGACACCGCCTCGGGAGCTGCAACTTCTACGGCGATGGAGCCGAACACTTACCTTGTCCCGCATAAAGCCCATGACTCCGAGGTGCCGGACTCTCTGCCGGACTCCGAACCTCCTGCGCCCCTGCCAGTCAAATCCGATTGGGCGCCGATCATGGAATTCACCGCTGCGGACACCTTTCAGCACTCACCCTTCGGGGATATCTTAAATTCGCTGAAGCATCTCTCACTATCCGAAGAGCCCTGGCTGAACTACGGCCAGGATGGTCGAGACATGGACAATGAAGAAATTCAGAGCCCACCCACCACCCACTTCGTAGCCACCGTCGACGATCTAACCGACGTGCTAAACTACGACTCCGAAGACATCAACAGTATGGACGACGATGCCGGAGACGATCAAGAACCAGCGCCTACAGGGCACTGGAAGGCCACCTCGTCACATGACATACATATGGTGGACACCCCAAGGGGAAGCGATACCGAGGAACAACGGGACGCGGCAGAGGATAATCCCGCCGATAAACAATCAAAACGGCGACGTAGACGCCGCCCTAAGTCCCGCCTCGATCAAAGCAGCATTCCTAACGACCCAGCGATAGAGCAGGGCAAACTAGCGAACGACGAACATACAACCAAGCAACTATCCGAGCAGGACGAACCGGATAATCAACCCCTTCACGGAGCAATCAACAGTCCGGACACACCACTGGAGCATAAGAACCTTCACAAAAGACTCGTCGCCACTGCAAGAAGTTTAAAGAAGGAAAAAAGGAAGCTCAAAACAGCAGAAGACATACTCAGAATGAAGTGGAGCAAAATACTCAAGTCCGCAGACAAATATGGCAATGGCCATCAAACAAAGAGCTACCCGAAGCGCAAGCTGCTGCCAGAATTTGACGAGGAAGCCATAGAGCCCTCACAGTCAAAAAATAAAGAGGCCGCCTGGCCGGATAGATGGCCAGATGACAGGCCAAAAGCGACAAGCGGTACCGCACACAAGCCGACTTATGATCCTGGGAAAACAGACGGCCCAACTAGGTCCATCTACGGGCCAAAAAAGAGGCCCCCAGGAAGTAACACAACACGACAAGTGTTCGAAGACAGCGGCACACCCAAATACAGGAGCGCCGCACACCCGCTATGTTTTACCGATGTGGTGCTGGATCATGAATTTCCAGCAGGGTTCAAACCCATAAACATAGAGGCATACAACGGCACAACAGACCCCGGAGTCTGGATAGAAGATTACATACTACACATACACATGGCCAGAGGAGATGATCTCCACGCCATAAAATACTTACCCCTCAAGCTCAAAGGGCCAGCTCGGCATTGGCTCAAAAGCCTCCCAGAAAACACTGTTGGAAGTTGGGAAGAGCTTGAGGACGCGTTTAGAGCAAATTTTCAAGGGACTTATGTCCGCCCTCCGGATGCAGACGATCTGAGTCATATAACCCAACAGCCCGGAGAGTCAGCGCGCAAATTCTGGAACATGTTCCTTACCAAAAAGAACCAAATAGTCGACTGTCCGGACGCAAAAGCCTTAGCAGCTTTTAAACACAACGTCCGAGACGAATGGCTCGCCAGACACCTCGGCCAAGAGAAGCCAAGAACAATGGCCGCGCTAACAAGCCTCATGACGCGCTTTTGCGCAGGAGAAGACAGCTGGCTAGCAAGATGCAGCACCAGCGACCCGAGTACATCCGAGATCAGAGATGGAAACGGGAAATCACGGCGCAGGAAAGATCAGTGCCGGAATAAAGAAAAAAGCCCAAAGGGCACGACGGTCAAGCCGGATTCAAAAGCTCGCGGCCAAACAATAAAACACTGCCTCTTAAGGACAAAAGCGACGAGCTATCAAATTTAAACAAAATCTTAGATCGGATATGTCAAATCCATAGTACCTCCGAAAGGCCTGCAAACCATACCAACCGAAATTGTTGGGTTTTTAAACAGTCCGACAGACTCAACGCCGGACACAAGGGGCTCGATGCGCCAAGCGAGGACGATGACGAACCCCACCAGCAGAGCACCGGAAGTCAAAAGACTTTCCCACAAGAAGTCAAAACAGTAAACTCACTTCATGTGATAATACGAAAAACCAACACGGCACTCGCTAAGACAAGTGTCGCACGGTCCACCCCAGCGGAACACCGAGATTGGATGTCAAAACCAATCACTTTCGACCATCTGGATTAGTCCAGAAGTATCCAGAACGCAGGATAGACTGCCCTGATACTGGATCCCATAATAGACGGACTGCAATTCACGCAGGTTGTGATGGACGGCGGCAGTGACTTAAACCTGCTATATCCGGACACAATCCACAAGTTGGGATAGACCCTACTACAATTCGGCATAGCCGCACTTCCTTCAAAGGAGTGGCGCCAAGCCCTTACGCCAGGTGCACAGTTTCATTATTACTAGAAGTTGTGCTCGGGTCACCTGACAACTTCCGACGAGAAAAGCCAACCTTTCATGTCACCCCATTTAAAAGTAGCTATCAAGCATCACTGGGACGAGAAGCTTTCGTCCGCTTCAATGCAATACCACATTACGCGTCTCTTACACTTAAAATGCCCGGTCCACATGGCATCATTTCATTAAAAGGTTGCCTGAGACCCCGGACACGGCTGGACGAGTCCGGAATGAATAAGCTAGGGGCTACCTAGCCGCACACCCCTTCACAAGGGTTTGTACATATAAGCCATAATGAGCTGGCATAGGCTCAGCTTTATTAATCTATATTTCAATTTTTTATGCACTTTCTCGCACGATTTCTTTTCCAAACTAAGTTCCTCTCTTTTTACAGATGAACAACGTGCACACCCGTCTAGGATACGGCACAACGGAGACACAGACGCAGACGTGCAGTAGGGACCCGTTGCAAGGACTCTTTTCAGACTAAGACCCTACGTAAACCTTTCTTACTGTCTCTTGTTGCTATAATCCCCTGGTTTCTCATTATAAACAGAGTGGAGCCTGGCATTTTGGTATCGGCCGCGCCAGAAGAACTTGCCCGTACCTGGACAGAAGGGGCTTAGGGCAATGCTTTGGCCGCTATTGTAAAGACCGAACACCTTCGGGAGTGTTCGGCGTCTCGAGTTAGGCCTTATATGCATCAGCTCCGAATCATGTCTTTGGTCAAATGTTGGGTTTGCCCGGCTCTTGTGTTTTGCTGCCTTACGTTCCGTATCATCGGCTAACGCGGCACCAGGAGAACTACTGCGATTGTGCCCCAATTCGGCTGGGCGAGCACCTCAGTAGAGAAAGCCAAAAACTGACTGTCATGGTACAACGAGAGACTGGTCAACCACTCGATCGACCATGGGAATGTTTAGAATTCCTCCGCTTTGACGAAGGGCCGTTTCCCGGTCAGGCACATACGCACCCCAAATTCGGAGAGCGCGGTGCCCCCAGGGGCTATGTCGTAGCCCCACCCTCGAACTCCATGGCTAAGTGAAAGTGATAAAGCATTATAGTCCGGTTGCCTCGTTTGCTACGCTACCACCTCCTTTACAGGACCGAAACGTCGGATTAAGTGTGAAAACACGCTATTTTTTGTGAACACCCCCGCACCTTGTGCGTGGGGGCTGAAGCCGACGACTGCCATCTTTCAGGTTATACACACGTATACATGAACGGCCGCATAGGAGATATTCTATTACTTGAACGCACAAGTATAAAAGGCGCTTTCATCTTAAACATTGTTTTACATCATAAAAACATTCATTCGAACGTAACATTTTTTGAGCACTGCGACTCTATTACACGAGCACCACGCAGCACTTCGCCAAAATAGTGCTTGGTGGGTAATCGGTTATCATCCGAACCCGGGGTCGCAACAGCGGTGGCATCCATCTCTGTCCAATGTGTCTTCACACAAGCGAGTGCCATCCGCGCACCCTCTATGCAGGCCGACCGCTTCATCGCCTTGATATGCGGCATCGCCCCAAGAAATTGCTGCAATAAGCCAAAGTAACTCTTCGGCTCGGGCCTATCCGGCCGGACATGGGTCACTATATCCTTCATAGCAAGCCCGGACAACCTATTTAGCTCAGCCCACTCGGCCAAACGATCGGTCAGCGGAAGTGAACGCTCCGGACTATGGAATTGAGACCAATACAACTCTTCCGTCTTGTGATCCTTCTGGCTTCGAAAATGCACAACGGCATCCGCCGCACTCGCTGCTAAGTCCATATAAGGGTCCTCCGGACCCCACAGTTGGCCCAACTGAGCATACTTTGGATCCGTAAACCTTCGGCGCAGCAGAAAAGGCTTGCCAGCTACAATATCTCCGGCCTAGCGCAGCTTTTCCTTTATAGCCCGCATAGCAGAGCGGGCATCCTTGGCTTCAGCGGTGGCCTTCTCCAGGTCTTCTTGCCCCGCTAGGCTCTCCTTCCCAAGAGTCTCATTGCGGTCAGTAGCATCTTTTAACTTCACGGCCATTTCGGCCATCTCTTCCCTGCTTCGGCAGTGTGCGGCCCTTTCTGCCGCTAACTCCTCGGCCGCCCTCGAGGCCGCCGCATTACTCCTTCTGGCCTGCTCCTTCGCTTGAGCAAGTTCGGCCCGAAGGCTTTCCACAGCAGCGGCACTATCTGCATTTCACGCACATGTTGTAAGGAGCTGGCTTCGGCCCCCTTACCAAGTGACCGCACAAAAACACTTACCTTGCGACTCATCAAGTCGCCTGTTGACTAGCGTGATGTCCGCATCCGCAACAGCGAGTTGCCGCTTTAGTTCAGCAACTCCATCAGTCCGGCTGGCACCCGGACGACCCGCCACCTGCATCGGCACGGCGGAAATTTAAACCTGTGATTTTGATCCTCGGCACGCTGTCGATTTCGACAACCTACCGAGTCTCAGGGGCTACTATCTATACAGGGCGCATTCTATATGCTAAACTGTTAAAAGGTGTGTCATTTTTACGCACCTCAAACCCCGCCAGCAAACTCCTGACGGCATTATGCAACCCGCCTTCGGCGGACGAAATCCTTTCAATCACCATGCTCATCAATGCGTGGTGATCTTCTGAGATAGACGCCTTCTCAAGCAGATCCTTCAGCCGTACACCAGTTGGCGCCAAACTTTCCGGCTCTGCCAAACCAGGGGGCTCCCTCCGTGACGACGCTTCAGGCTCGTTCGCCCTATCCGACGGTGCCCCGGACGGAGGCGTCTCGCTCTCCATCATCTCCGGACGAAGGTCCCCCGAAGACGAGCTCATTTGCGAAGGACGGAGATCCGAACTACAAGGTAAAAACTTTAGTTATCCTCAGAAGCACAAATAGGGATGTCCCTTATTATAAAACTCCTTTATTTCTACTTACAACTCGTTGGAGGGCTGACTCTTTAAGGGAGATTGTGCGGCCGGGGCCTCCCCGGACGCAGGCCCCTCTGGCGAAGATTTCTTCCCCCGTTTAGGGGATTTTGCCCCCGGGTCCTCGGAGGCAGTCCTCTTCTCCCCTTGGAGGGAGGGATTCTCGATCCCCCCTCTTTCAAGAGCCTCCTTAGGCGAGGCAGTAGCTTTCCTGCTTTCCCCTTCGCCTTCCTCTGGAGGCGCAACCTCAAGCATCCGAACCAGCACGGAATCCGGCGCGGTCTCGGGGAGGGGGGTCGGACACCGTATCAATTTTGCTGCTGCTAACCACTCCTGTTTAGAAGGAAGTTGGTCATAAGGCGAATTATCGAAAGGCAAACAAACGGCATGTCCGGACTTGGAACTACTTACTTGAGTATCCGGGCGATTGCAGCTTAGGCCAGCATCCTCGGTCAATTCCGGACGCGCCTCTTGCGATCCGAAGAATAATTTGTACATCTCCAGGGGTGTCATACCCATGAAGTGTTGAAGAATCCGTGGGCCCTCCGGATTGAACTCCCACAGTCGGAGAGGGCGGCGTTTGCAGGGCGGGATACGCCTAATCAGCATAACCTGCATTACCACCACCATATCGACCTCCCTCGTTTGGAGATCTCGAATCCGGCCCTGCAGTTGGGGCACGTCCTTTGACGGCCCCCAGTTGAGCCCTTGGTTGACCCATGACATCAACCGTCGTGGAGGTCCCGGGCGGAATGAGGGCGGCGGCTTTTGTCTGCGGCCCCTCGGAACGGTGATATAGAACCATTCTTGCTGCCACGGGCCGAGCTCCTCTTGGAAGGAGCCAGCGGGCCACGGGGCATCGGCCCTCCTACTTATGGCCGCCCCGCCGCACTCCGCTTGACGCCCCCCGATCATCTTCGGCGCCACATTGAAGGTCTTCAGCCACAGGCCGAAGTGAGGGGCGACGCGGAGGAAGGCTTCGCAGACAATAATAAATGCGGAAATATGGAGGATGGACTCTGGAGCCAAATCGTGGAATTCCAACCCATAGTAAAACATGAGCCCTCTCACAAAAGGATCCATCGGGAAGCCTAAACCCCGACGGAGGTGGGATACAAAGACGACGTACTCGCCGGGCTCGGGGGTGGGGATGGCCTGCCCTTCGGCAGGCAACCTGTGCGAAATCTCATAAGCCAGGTACTTGGCCTCCCGCAGCTTTAGCACGTCCTCCTCCGTGACGGAGGAGGGCATCCACCGGCCCTGGAGGTCGGAACCGGACATCGTTGAAGGTCCGAAGCGCTCGAATCTGGAGCTCTAGGTGCTGGAACTTGGAGCGGGGAGAGGATTCGATGGAGGATTGAAGAAAAGAAATGAGCCTTGGTCCCGTTATAAAGAGGGAGAATACCAAGAGCCGTCTCCGTGACCGTTTGGGACTCGCCTTCGATAGAGGGGGCGTGGCGACGGGCGCGGTTGGGTTACCCACGTCCGTATTGATGAGAATCCCGGATTAAGGGGAAACACGATCTCTGCTTCGACGAGACGTGCCAAGGAAACCGCTTCGCTAAATGCGCTGAGGTGGTAGGGTAAAAAAATGATTCCAGTAATGGCTTGGTAGTGGCGTGACGTCATGCCACAAAAAATGTCAGCAGATCGAACTTGTGTATATATTATTCTCTCTACGGTGAAATGTGGAATTTATTTTGCAGAGCCGGACACTATCCTGGTGTTCATAATCTTCTATCATTCGGAGGAGGAACCCGCCTTGCAATGCCAAGCAATATACGCGCCAGACTTATCGTCATTGAAGCCTGGTTCAGGGGCTACTGAGGGAGTCCTGGATTAGGGGGTGTCCGGATAGCCGGACTATCATCATCAGCCGAACTATCATCGGCCGGACTATCATCATTGACCGGACTCCAAGACTATGAAGATACAAGATTGAAGACTTTGCCCCGTGTCCGGATGGGACTTTCCTTGGCGTGGAAGGCAAGCTTGGCGATACGGATATGTAGATCTCCTACCATTGTAACCGACTCTATGTAACCCTAGCCCTCTCCGGTGTCTATATAAACCGGATGGCTCTAGTCCGTAGGACACAACAACAACCATTACAATCATACCATAGGCTAGCTTCTAAGGTTTAGCCTCCTTGATCTCGTGGTAGATCCACTCTTGTAAACATTCACAATATCAATATCAATCAAGCAGGATGTAGGGTTTTACCTCCATCAAGAGGGACCGAACCTGGGTAAAACATCGTGTCCCTCGTCTCCTGTTACCATCCGCCTAGACGCACAGTTCGGGACCCCCTACCCGAGATCCGCCGGTTTTGACACCGACACCAATCGTGACCATGACAAACATATACCAAAAATTGGAAGCAATGATTGGATCATCACATATGCAAAGCGTTTGCATTCTTTAATGATGCGCGAGTAGACTTGCCTATTTCTATTTGCCAAGGTGTAATATGTGCATGATGCAGAGGCTGAGGTCTTCCCCTTTTCGAGCTATCTTTGTCAAGTTGTAATGCATCTTCCTAATTAACCTTGTATTAACTGGAAATGCCATGTGTTTTAACATTCTTTATGAACGAGATGTAGCAAAGCTTTTGCTCCTTTTTGAAAAATGAAGTCAAACAGAAAAGGAACTACTCGGATACCACAACTTGTATTTAGAGATGAGGCCAAAAAGGAAGAGGAAATGGCCATTAGCTCTTACAAAACCAACAAAATGCAAAATAAAAATCCAACCATCTAACTTGACGCATAGATAAGGCACCATTGGGTTTCGCACATGGGCCAAAAACTATTAAGACGTCAGTCTCTCACCTTTTCCAGCTTTTGGAGGAAAATAAAATGAAATTTCAAGAAGGCCATGACCAATGATGCTATGACCACTTAGATTTCTACTCCTGTCGTAGTCACTATGGCTCACATTTTGAAATATATTGACTTGTTGAGTAGTCTAATTCAAGTAGTACCTAACCCTCATATTTCCGAAATTTGCCATTAATGGGGGAGTATTAAGCCACCTCAGCCTACAAGGTGCAATCTGTTGGTGCCATGCAATGCGTAATTTTGAAGGTTTTAGAACTGCTGAAGTGTAAATTCTTTGTGTGGCTCGTCACCGAAAACAGGGTTTAGACAAAGGAATGTCATTAGTTGCAAGGATGGCCCAGCCCTGGCATTTTCCCTGTATGCAAGCAAGTGCCAAAAATAGCGGTTCGTCTTCTCCACGTGTGGGGAATGCTAAATAATTTGTTTGGGCTCTTCACCCATGACATGTCTCTATGACTGACCGATATCTCAGTTAAAGATTGATGGATCAACATATTTTTTCCACAAAATACGATGATCATCAAATGAAAGTTGTGACGACCCTTGCGATGCTTATCCACTGGACTGTTTGGAATGACAGAGACAAAGACATTCCCGAGGCATCTCCATGATGCCGGCCATCATCCTCTGAAGATCAGAAATTGGGTAGGAAATTAGATAAGGCCCATGCCAAGCATTTAGGCGGTATTTTGCCGCTAGAGTAGACCTTCGTACTCTTGGCTCACTTCTCTTTCCTTATATGTGTGACACTCTCTTAATTAGCGAAACATGGCAAATCTTTTCCTCTATTCCAAGGAAGAACTTGGAGCATAATTTCCTTTTTTCAAACTCGAAGCATAGTTTTCTTAGATACTTCAGAGTAAAAAGCACAAAATCTGTCATGTTTTTCTGTTAGTTGTCCATCAACGACACCCGAATTAATCATATTAGTATACAAAACTCATGGGTCATATCTTGATATGTCAACAAGCACCGGGTTGCCAACAAAAAAACAACCCCACCACACTGAAAGGCAGAGCGGACGTGCATGATCACTAATCGCGTGTGAACAATTTCTCCATGGGGGCCAAGCAGGCACTTACCCCTGAACTTTCATTTTCATCCGCCAAATCACCAAATCAAATCAGCCGGTTCACACAACCGAAATCCAAATCCGCCACACATGCCATCCACACAAGAAAAAAATAGAGAAACGTTTCCACCCGGCGGACTGGCCGAAGTTTGGGCCGGTCACGCGCGGACCCTGCGATCGCAAAGCGATTCGTGTCTACGATTAGTCCTTGCCCAGTCGGCATTATCCTCTCGCGGGCGGTCGTCTTCTCCGTGCACGGCGGCCAGGGCAACAACGAGGGTTGCGCAGGGGGTGGCACTAAGGATTAGCGACGGGATGGGCACACGCCGGGCCACCCGGAACAGCGTGGCGGTGGTGCTGCGTACGGCCACAATAGATGCGGCGGGGACGGCGCCGAGATGCTGGACCTGGATGACGGAGGAATGGCGACAGCCGTAGATGCTTCAACCACGGGGCGGCGAGCTGAAGCGATGAGAAACGGTGCTACGACTACGATGGTGGCGACAAGCTCGCCGGAACCGAAGAGCAGCCGATGTTGGAACCAGTCACAACGAGTGCTACAACCGGCACGATGTTTTGCTATGATCAGACACAGCATGACCCCGGCGGCCTCGGGCGGCGATGTGGTTTTTGCTGGAAACGGCTACACCAGATGCTTCAACCCGCACGGCGATTGCTGCGACCGGTCACATATCCCGACGGCCATGGCCGGCGATGTTGGTTGACAAGGCTTTTGTGCTAAAACCGACATCGGCAGATGCTACAACCGGCATGGGTTTTTGCAGTCACTGCATCGCGCTCGGCAGCGAGGGCATCGATGTGCGTTTTGCTACAACTGGCTTTTCAGATGCTACAACCGTACATGGCAGTGCTGGAGCCGTCTATTTGCGTGGGTTACCACCTTTTTCAACGGTGGCCATGACGGCGAGCAGGGGCTGCAACCAGGCAATCCATTTTTTCTCGAATACGCACGAGTGTGCGTACTATATATATTAAGAGGAAAGGGTGAAAGAGCCCTCCACAATGTTGTTACACGGTATTAACATGTACAACATTACCACCCCCACCCTACTTTCTACTTACTCAGAAGCTAACTTGTCGTGCTCACCCGCCCTTCCACCCGGTTGAAGAAGCCGGCAAGATCGCCCTTAAGTAAACCCGCTTGTTTCCAATTCCAGCCTTCCTCCGCGAAGCAACGAAGCACATAGGTCACCGATGGAGAAGCACCCTCGAACAAAATTGCATTGTGATGTTTCCAAATCTCCAACATGGCTAGAACACGAAGAGCATTGAGCACTCTCTTGTGGGTCTCATTAGTGTTTTGGGTCGCGCACCAACCAGCGAGCGTGTTGTTCATCGTGGGCACCCAACATGGCTTGTCCATGGCCTGGAAGATCACAGCCCAAAGCTGCCTGGTGAAGACGCATCGGATGAAAACGTGGTCGATGCTTTCCTCCTCATGGTTGCAGAGCGGGCAATTGTCTTGGTGATCAAGGCCTCTCCTTGCCAGGCGGTCAGACGTCCAACATCTATTCTGCAGGGCCAACAACGCGAAGAATCGACAGCGTAGCGGAGCCCTAGCTTTCCATGTGAATTCCGCCGTTTGATCCATCTCCCTTCCCCAAAACTTTGCCGCGTAGGCTGGTCGCATGGTGTATATGCCGTTCGTCTCCCAGGACCAAACCACTTCATCCTGCCTCGTCTGATCCAGCGGAATGCCGGCAACACATGTCCACAATGCGAGATACTCGTGCAAGGCGTCGGGGGTTACCTCGGGGTCCACGTCCCTCGTTCGGGAGTGCCCTGGCAACCGATATGGTTTTCCTCGTTCGGGGCCGCACGCGAATATAAATGTTGGGAGCAATATCAGCAACACAGTACCCATCTAGCCATCTATCTTCCCAAAACATGATGCTTTAGCCATTTCCACAACTGGCCTCGCCACAGAGTGAACTAATTGACGTGCAACATTCGGAACTTGGATTTGGAATTCTGCCCAGGGTCGCTCCTTGTCAAACTTTTGCAACCACGACCATCGTGCTTGTAGAGCGATGTTTAGCCACTGAAGATTTGGGATGCCAAGTCCTCCCGCCCACTTTGGCGAGCAAACTCTTTCCCAGGCTACGGCGTAGCTTCCACCATGTGCAGTTGAGTCGGCACTCCACAGAAAACCACGGCAAATTTTGTTCAAAGCAGCGATTTTTTCTTTGGCAAATCAAGTGCGAGCATTGCGTGAAGTGGCATTGCGCATAGAACCGATTGAATCAACAGTAGCCTTCCGCTCTTGGGCATCTTGGTTGCCTTCCACTTCGGCAGCACACCCGCCAACTGATCCACAAGATACGGAAGTTGCATTGTGGACTGCTTTCTGAGGGTGAGGGGCAGCCCCAGATACTTGCAAGGGAAGGAGCCGCTAGGGCAGCTAAAGGTCCGCTCCACCATTTCATCATTTCGGCCGGGCATCTAATCGGGAATGCTGCACTTTTTGCGAGGTTTATCTTGAGCCCCGAGGTCTCCCCAAAGGTCTGAAGCAGTAGCGCACAAGTGCGAAGGTCTATCTCATTCGGCTTGGTGAAGAAAACCACGTCGTCGGCGAACATTGATAGTTGATGTATCATCCCAGATCTTGCTAGAGGAGCAAGCATGCCCCTTGAAGTCGCGAGCTCAAACATGTGATGCAGTGGCTCCACGGTCATGATAAATAGCATAGGAGATATTGGGTCGCCCTTCCTCAGCCCAATTTGATTCGAGATTGGCCTTCCTGGTGTTCCATTCACCATGATTCTAGTGGACGATGTCGAGAGTAGCCCACAAATCCAGTCCACCCAGGGAGTGCCAAAGCCCATGGCGTTGAGCACTTCCACTAAGAATGGCCATTGCACCGAGTCGAATGCTTTTGAGATATCCAGTTTGAGCATAACTGCCGGCTCCCGAAGGGCATGGAGACGCCGCACAGTGCATTGAACCAGCATGAAGTTATCATGAATTGATCGTCCCTTGACGAATGCACTTTGGTGATTTCCTACAAAGAGTGGTAGCTCAGTGGCAACTCGAGTAGCCAAGACTTTGTCGAAGATTTTGATCACCCCATGCATCAAGCTAACTGGTCTATAGTCCTTGATATCCACGGCTCCATCCTTTTTTGGCAGCAAAGTCACAATTGCCTTGTTCAGCATGGCCAAACCTCTCATGTCCGCTTGGTAGAAAGCTCCCAATGCCCGCATGAAATCCTCGCGAATTATGCTCCAGCACGCAGCATAGAATCGGCCAGTGAATCCATCTAGCCCAACGTGTCATAGATTTCACTAACTTCTCCACCTCCTCCTCGAAGAATGGGATTTCAAGATGAGCCAAGTGTGCTCTCTTTCCGGCGCCTCCCCAAACACATTTGAGAAGTAGTCATCAACCTCACTGGCGATTTCCTCCTGCCCAGTGGCTACTCTGTCACCATGCCGAACCGCAGTCATCATGTTTCTCCTCTGCTTATGACACACACTTTGGTGAAAAAAGCTGGTATTTGCATCTCCCTCACGGAGAACGATGATTCTTGACCTCTGCCACGCGATGGTACGCTCCAGCGAGCACAGACCCAACAGCTTTCCTTTTAGCAGCTTTCGAAGTGCACCTCTTGCTCCGTCAGCAGCCGTGATTCCATTGCCTTGTCCAACCGGAAAATGACCTCCATAGCTATTCCAATATGAAATTTAACGTTTCCTATCCAGCGATCACTCCATTTGTTCAGGCTCTTCGCCGTCGCCCTCAGCTTCGCATCGAGCACAACATAAGGGTTTCCCTCGCTTGAGACTGAGTTCCACGCATCCTGCACCGTTTGCATGAAGCCCTCTGGCTTGGTCCAAAATGCTTCAAATTTGAACCTCCGTCCCATGCACAAGTCGGCATTCAGGTCCAAAAGCAGCGGACAATGATGGTCGTACCCAGCGCTGTGAGCTGACACGTTGGGTACAAGTCCTCCCAAGACGCAGTGGCAAAAACTCAGTCAATTCGCTCCAAAGTTGCACGCTCCCTCTCATTCGACCATGTATATCTCCTACCATTCAGGTAGATTTCCTTCAGCTCTAGGAAGTTGAGCTTTGCCTGGAAATGTGCCATCATCCTCCTATTGATGAGAGAGTTGTTTTTGTCCTCCGGATTTACCAACAGGTTGAAATCACCCAGCATCGTCCATGGTCCGGCTATGAGTTCCCGAATGTCGAGCAGTTCTTGCATAAAGGCAATCTTTTCATAATCATGCTGCGGTCCATAGACACCGGTTACCCACCATTGCGCTCCACCCAAATGCTTGATTAGGGTCGTTAAGGCATTCTCCGTGTAATGGGGATGTGAAATAGCTACCACCGAAGCATCCCATGCAAGGAGAATTCATCCCCTTGTTCCTATTGCTGGAACCGACCATGGAAGCTGCTACAACCGAGGACAACCGCGGTTGCCATGGTCATGGCAATTTACTGGGGGTGCTACAACCGGCCAACTGATTTGCTAGAACCGGCAACGGTTGTTGGGGTCTGTTACCGGCGACGAGCACGACGACGGGCTGCATGGCGGCAATTTTTTGGCGATAGCGATGATGGAAGTTGCATCG